>NW_014569565.1:154503-187678 GCF_001313835.1 Polistes canadensis | reverse complement strand
GCGGTAGCCGGTTTCCATACAACGCGCTACGAATTAGCTTGGTTTGTACGGTTAAATCCCAATTTCTTATAACACGGTTTCCATATAACGCGGAACGCACTTACAGCGTTGTAGGAGGTTTGACTGTATTTTAAAAATAAAAAGCACTAAAAGAAAGAAAATTTTTATATATATATATATATAGTAGGGGGATAACAATAAAAATTAGTAAAAATAAATAGTGCACATTATTTTTATTGATATTTAAACTTAATAAAAAATTTGATTTCACTTTATTTTTTAGAAAAATCAGAAAAACGTTTTGTCCCGCATGTCAGCGAATCAAGATGAGTAAATTTTAAAAGAGGTCAGTAGTTCGAGCAGACCTATCAACCGATGTGTCATCAACGATAACTACGACCGTTTCGCATATTGCGATAGCCAACTCGGATTGGGATTAAACGGCATCCAGATGGATTAGCAATTCCATTTGGAGATTCATGGTGACGGTAAGAAAGGGACGTCCCCGTTCGCTCCATATTCCATTGGTGTTTATAGATTCAACGATGATGCACTCCTCCTTTCATGCATATACGGAATCGGTTGACAGTTCGTGCCAATCTCACGATAGGAAGTGCTCGATAACCGCGAATGGCAACCAACCGGAGCCCTTTCTCAGCCCTTTCCCAGTCCTTTACCAGCCCTTTCGCTGTTCGTGTTTGGAAGGTGCTGCTTTGGAAAGCTCGAACGCGCTGAAAAGAGGGTCGTTAATAACCCCCTACCCTCTTTCTCTTCCCCTTTCTCTCTCTTTCTCTTTCTCTATCCATCGCCCGTTCTCTATCGTAGACCGTCTGGCTGATAAAAAGCCCGGCAAATCAAATTTCGCGTCCGATGAAAGAAACAATCCGGCGTCGAGTAAAAGCTGTAGCCGCCAACCGAAAGAGTCGAGTAAAAGGCAGGAAGAGGGATGGAGATTTCGACCGACTGGAGGATAACGAGGTTACCAGGGATGGCTTAGATTCAATCTCCATTGGTGACGCCATCGGAAAGTCTATTCGGAAGTCTCCTTTTTCGCGGCTCTTACTCCAAAAGAAAAAAAAAGGAGAGAGAGAGAGAGAGAGAGAGAGAAAGAAAAAGAGAGAAAAAAAATGCCGAATCCAAAATCTCGGTCTTTTTTACCGTTCTTAAATCGTGCCTCCCAAAAGAAGCCGTCGTTTCTCTCGTTGAAACTCGTAGTCGTATTAATGCGAGGCAACACCGTGAAATTACCTACATCCGCGGTACTTCGCATCTTACCTTCCTCTTCCCTCCCTTTCCTCTCTCTCTCTCTCTCTCTTCGTTTTCTCTTTATTTTGTCTCCTCTTTGTCTAGACGTACCTTCCATCCAAGTCTCGCTTTTCGATTTTCAAGTACCTTAACGTTACCTTCCTATCTACCTACCAAGAAGGTACCTATCATAGTACAACTTTGTTCTTATCCAAATCGATCCAAGGAAGTTTCAGCCGTAGTTTTGAACGTTAATACGACTCGTCGTTTTTCCTTCTCCGCGGGAAATTCGTTCCGCTATAAAAACATTCGTTTTAAGGATTCGCCGATAGGAACGGGTTTTGATTCGACGCATGGACGTTGAGGAGGACATGCTCGAAGAAGTTCGACGATAGGAAACGTCATACGTAGAAATGTATCGGGGCTGGTAGATACTTTTTCTCTGAAGGAAAGAGGATAGATACGTCAACTATGAATATCGGAAAAGGAAAGATACGATTCGTAGAAACGGAAATCAGTTGGGAGCACCAAGTTACGATTGAGATTTAAGTTATTGACAAGCTACTTTGGCGTACCTCCGCCAAGATCTGCCGAGTTTATCCCCGAGGCTGCTGCTTTCTGATTTCCCTTAGGACTGCACCCTTGAGAAACCATTCTTTTGCTCACAATGACTCACTGCACTCATAGCTCTTCATCTCCATTGCCAACCTCTTCCGTTTGTCGCCGGCTTAGGTGTACTTACGTTCCATATCATCAACGAAATAATCGGTTCTATCTTGATCGTTAACGATTCGATTTAAATCATCAATCTTACTCTTCTACATTTATACGAAAATTTTCGATTTCAAAAGAAAAGTAATGAAATAAGGAACGGTAATGGTAACGGGAACGGGGTAGGAGGAGGAGAAAAATTTCTCTAACAGCTTCGTCGACCCGATCGTCGTCGACGTAATTAAACTCTCGTGTAATAATTTAAGACGATGATCGTTCGATTCGTCGAGCAAACTTTCTACGACGGACACAATTACCGTGGTAATAATCATGATAATGAGGTCACGAACCACTATTGCCTGGAGTAATGACGTCGGAATTGGTACGTCCTCGGAGTCAGGCTGCCTATTTAATAAAAGAGGACTCGTCGAGAGAGGAGAAGAAGAAGAAGAAGGAAAACGAAAGAGAGAAATAGAGAGAGAGAGAGACTGTCGCTTATAGCCGGATATCACGCGAATACTTCGATTCACATTGTAAATATTAGCTGCTCCTTCGAGAGGGAGTCGAAGTAGAAGCTCTTCGAGTCAAGGAGTATGCTTGTAATCGTTCACGAAAGGAGAAATCGATCGTGTTTTATCCGAATATCAAAGCCGTACTTCTTGTCTTTCAAGCTCTACGCTTTTTCCTTCCCTTTTTATCCCCTTATCTTTTTCTTCTTCTTCTTCTTATTCTCCTTCTTCAAAATCCTCCGAATGGTCACCCTCATCGCAAAAGTCTTATTCAAATGAGATCCATTAAATCAAATTTAACTCTCTCGAACAATAGATCAAGCTGTGTTTTCCCGTAACTTTTCACCATCATCATCCAACGACGATTGTTGTTATTCCTTTCAAGTAATTTGTTCGCCGTTAAAAGCAAATAAGAGAATGTTACAATCGATAACTGTTTTAGACGCGTAACGTAAAAAGAGCAATGCCTTGTACCTATGTTTCTAGGGTCGTGCCTCAATATAAAAGGAGGTGCAATTTTCGCGTTATATTTATGCAGCATGCAATCGTCTGAACGTTAATAGCGTGTCCCTCTCTTTCTCTCTCTCTTGTTCTCTTTTTTTTCTATCTCGTTTCTTTTTTAATTCTTTTTCTTTCCTTTTCTTTCTTTTTCTTTCTCTTTTACAAAGTACGTCGAGTCAACAATAATGACACGAGAAGTTGAAAGCACAGGTCTGCCGACCGATCGGATTTCGCGATTACCGGAGCAACAGTCGGGAGTCCTTTCGAGCCGTTTGGCGTTTCATTGTTTTTCGGAGGACTATCTGAAACTACTCTGTCGGAGAATGGCCGAACCAACAAACGAATGAACGAATGAACGAACGAACGAACGAACGAATGGACGAAGCAAGGACGATGGTCATCGGCACGAACGGTGGACATTCTACCCATTTTCCTCACCCCGCCACACGACACGTAGTATATTTTATCGCATTACTGGCATTGTTGCATCAGCCCCCACCTTTTATCCTCTTTTTCTACCTCCCTCCCTCACTCTCTCTCTCTCTCTCTCTCTCTCTCTCTTTTCTATCTGCAGTCAAGCATGGACTTCTCCCTCTCACCCCTTCGTACCAGCTTCCCTTTCGTTCCGACACCGAACACCATTCCACGAGGATTAAATATTGACTGCGATTCTGATTTATAGTAATTGCCGGAGGGTGGAAGGAGAGGAAATGTGGAAGTGAGAGTGAGTCGATGGAAAAGAGCTAGAGAGAGAGAGAGAGAGAGAGAGAGTGAGTGAGAGAGAGAGAGAGAGAAGGATTGAAACGAATGAGAGAAACAGGATGGGTTTCGATGTTGTGGTAGGAGTGAGAACCGAAGGAGTACGAGACGAAAGAGGAGGAGGAGGAGGAGGCGGAAGAGGAGGAGGAGAAGGAGTAGGAGGAGGAGGATGGTTGGATAGATGGAGAGAAAAGCAATTCCCGCGGCGTTTTCGCTCGCTGACAGATGCATTTGCCAAAGTGTTGCGGACGTTTCTGGCTCGCACCGCGTCCTCGCGCAGCCTCGCGTTATTACCGTGGATTTTTATTTAACTCGGCCGACATGTCGAATCACGCTGCGTGATTTCCTAAAAATTTGAAATCGTCTCATGAGTGACGTATACAGATACTCGAATAATATCACTTTCCATTACTATTCGATCGATTTAAAATAAAATCTAATTTTCTACGTTCCTATATTAATTTTTTTTCTCTCTCGTTATAAAGTAATAAATATCTTTTTGTTAAAATAAGTACAAACTGTTTGAACGTGTTTTGAACACACCAACGCCTTATTCTAATCGAATGTTTCTTAATTGCTGCCAATTAAGGAAAGTAAGCTATGGAATTGTTCGTTCGAGAAGAGATCATTTCCAAGAAAGAAAATGCAAGGAGCAAAAGGAACCGGAGTTGATGGAGTTAGTGGTGTAGGACGAAGAATAAGGAGAAGGAGTGAGAGAGAGAGAGGGGGAAGTTGAGATAGGGGATGGGGGTAAAACTGGTCACCGGCTACCGAGAACGGTGATTTACCGAGGGAGCACCAGGCGGCGCCCGATTATTTTTGGTTTTAGCCGTGGCGCCCATTATTTTTGGTCTCCCGCTTGCCGCAACTTGGACTCCACCCGGCCAGAAATTTAGTGTGACCGAGTTCAAGTGCACAAAAAGCTTTGACTCCGAGTACGCAGAGCTTCTCTTGCCGATGATAACCGTCTACGATGGTCAGATCGCCAAGATTTCTCGCTTTCTTGCGTTCTCTTAATCCTTACATTCTTTTTATTATTTTTCTTTCCATTTTCTTGATCCTAAAAATGAAATAAAAGACTACGGAAGTTTGGTTGTCATCGTAATTGATAAATTAATTTAAACGTAGCGAGAGTCTAGGAAACATTTTGATAATTTCAAATAAAAGAAACTTTTATAATATGAATTTAAATTATTTTTCACAATTCGATCACGTATATCGCATAATTTTTAAAAAATCGAATCGATGTATTCGACATCTAACCATCCTATCTATTTCCTTTATCAGCTGACACGTTAAAATAATTTAAGACACAGCATATAGGCTTAGAGTCGATTCTCAAGAAGCCTCGTAAGTTATGGGGTTGAACGGTGGACGAACATCGGTCTTGGAGGATAGAGAAAGAGACTCGAAGGCACTTCGAGAAAAATGAAATAAATGATGGAGGATCGGGCCGGCAGCCGGAGCAGCGACTCAGCGAACGGTGCTACCGGCTCAGGGACGTCAGGCGTTTTTATTAATTCCTCTCAGATACAATTAGTTGGTCTATTCGTCAGACGCGTTTCATTAAGTCTTCCCTTCTACCATCGGGGCCTTTCGCGAACTCTTCACCCTTTTTTCTCAGGCTGCTTGTCTCCTACATCTTGCTTCCCTTTTACGGGAAAAGAAATGATTTTTCGGACAAAACGTATCTCACGCTTCCCCTTTCCTATTAACACGTTCATTGTATGATACATTTCTTCACTTCTTTACCGTCTGCGTTTTTATTATTTCCTTTCCTAGCATTTTTTTATTAACGAAAGAAATCGTTATTGAAAATGAACAATAATGTTACTACTATTACAAGAGAAAGAACTCGAGTTGCCATTTAATAAAATTGTATAACGAAAAAGGGACGACACGATAGGGCAATTATTTTTTCTACACGCTGGAGAATAAAATTTTTTATTCGTTCGTCAACGTACACGTAGTATATACGTATTGTACTTTTCTATGTAACGCAACGTAACGCAATGTAACTCAACTCAACTAAATTCAACTGAACTGAACTCAAACTCAACTGAACTGAACTCAACTCAACTCAACGCAACGCGACGCGACGCGATGCGACACGCGACGCATTCTTCCTCGAGGGTATGGGAAAATCGAAATCCATTACGGAAATAATAGACGATTTTGTAGCGGGGAGTGAAGAGATACGTTTTTGCGAGCTTTGCAGATTGCCAGACATTGCCAGGTGACCGTTTAGCTCGCGGCGCTGAGAATTACGTGTGCCTCGACTCGTTCGATTTAAATTATCAGCTGCCTCGTGGCACGTCGAGCGAAATTCTATCGTGTCGGCGAGCAAAAGGAGAACGGGAATAGTAGAGAAACAGGAATAAAAGGGAAAGGGAAAGAAAGAAAGAGGGAGAGAGAGAGAGAGAGAGAGAGAGAGAGAGAGAGAGAGAGAGAGAGAGAGAGAGAGAGAGAGAGAGAGAGAAAGAAATGGGGAAATAGCTGGAACGAGAGAGAAGATGAGTAGGATAGGATAAAACGTAGAAAAAGGAAGATTGAAACTCGGAGGATCGTCGATACCAGCTGCAGGATTTTAATGGTCAGGAAGATTTCGTGTATTTGATCGGCGATCGGTAGCACGGCTAATGTTCCTTGTCTTCCGTCTACTCCGTGATTTCATCGCGTACTTTACGCTCGAGCGGTGACAAATTTTTTCGAAATATCCCATTGCATTTACATCGCATTACCATTTTTGGAAAAGGAAACTAAGAACTGCATTGTTAACATAGCCAATGTCTCGGGTATTAACGATTAAGGACAAAAGCCAAGAAGATATCTATTCGAAGTCGAGCGAGTTCATGCGAAATAAAAGAAATATTGAATGTACGATCGACGTTTCTTTTTCTTTTCTTTCCTTTTCTCATCCTTTTTTTATTTATTTCTAAATTCGTTTTATCCATCTTTCTCTTTCTCTCTCTTTATCTCTCTTTCTCTCTTTTTCTTGCTTTACACCTGCGATTCTCAAGCGGTATAATTTGCTGGGAATCCGTTAGCTTATATCGAAGTTCTTCCTAACTCGGTCATCCAAATCGTTCTACGAAGCGATCACGGAGGTCGTAACTTACTGTACGACTGACGAAGTAGTTAATGGCTGTACGGTACGGAATGGACAGCGGCCGGTAGGAACAGAGTCGTTCGACTAGACACGAACAATGTGTAGGAGGGAGAAGATCGAGTAGGAAAAGGATGCACGTAGATAGGGATAGAGGAGAAACAGAGACAGAGATAGATAGAGAGAGAGAGAGAGAGAAAGAAAGAAAAGGTACCGAAAGGTAGAGGGAACGAGAGATAAAGTAAAACTGCGAGACTGGCTGGAACTGGAAACGAAGCGGAACCGCGCGCGTGTTACGTGAGACCAAAGAGAAAAAAAATATAAAGATAGAGATAGAGGGGAAGATAAAGATAGAGAGAGAGAACGAGAGGTAGGGCAGATGGCAGATGCACGTTGGTTTCTAATGGAAATTAAATAAAACGAGAATCGAATGAACTGTAACCAAAATTGTGTTCGCCTGATGGAAAACAAAGAGCTAAGAGAGAAAATGAGTGAAAGAAAGGAGATGGTTGGAAGCGAGTGGTGAGACGAAAAGGAAGAGTGGAGAGAGATACAAGAAGTGTCTCGTAGAAGGTACGAGTTTGCGAGGATAAGTCTACTACGTGTGGTTCTAAGAGAAGGAAAGAAGAAAAGAAAAGAAAAGAAAAGAAAAGAAAATAAAATAAAAGATAAAAGAAGAAAAGGAAAGAAAAAGAGAGCAGGCTACCCTGCCAGCCGGAGAAATACGTATCCAGTTAGTTTTACACCGTGGCTTCAATTGATTCGAAATCGATTGTCGTTCGAACGATTTTCAATTGATCGATTAGGGGGTGGGTGCTCGCTCGAAAAGGACGCATCGACCCTCCGTCCTCGCATAGAGAACCCTGCGGGAGGACTTACTTTAAGCCCACGCCAATTGCATCTCGTTTTTTACGCTCGCTTCTTTCCACGTACCTTTCTCTTTCTCTCTTTCTTTCTTTCCCTTTCCTCTCTTTTTATCTTTTTCGTCTATATTTTCTATCTTTTTCTCTTTTCCTTTTCTCGCTTGAGTTCATTTTTCAGATTCCGAGTCTCTTTGTTTTTTTCTCCCCTTTCGTTCTTTTACTTCCTTGACGACGTTACGATCATTTCGTTCAAGTTGTGTACAATTCCCATAAAACTAGCAACTACCTTTCTTTACATAGTTTTCTCGTTAAACGCATAAAACCACGTTTCTATCGTAAACGTTAAAAAATAATTATTAATGATAATAGGATTGTGTGTTCGTAAATATGTTGAAACAATTATCTCGTTATTGGATAATCTTGTAGCAGTACAGCCGGTGCACCTATCGAAACTTTTGTCTGAAATTCTTATATTTCTTTTGCGAATACACGGATCTCGCTACGGATCGGAACGAATTTTCCTAATCGATAAACATTCAGTACATATAGTCTGTCTGCGTTCGACTCGTACATTGGAGGAAGATAAAGGCAGAGTATGCGGGAAGGGGTTGGTTCGTATACGGGAAAGGGGTTGTTTATTACGCACAGTGCAACAGGAAACGTTGGGCGAGCCGACAGTCGCTCTCATCATTAAACGGCCACGTCCGGTCTGCTGTAATCCATGTTAATTAAATCAGTCAATGTGTATATATGTACATATACAAGTATTTATATACTATACGAATCTATAGACAGTGTTAGTTACCCAATGCAAACTATAGCAATCACGAGCGACTGATTATCGTAAGGAATCGTAAGTCAGGACACCCGAAACTTCGCTTCGATGAACAATAAATGATTAATTTATCATTTGATATCGGAAACCTTGGCAGCGTAGATCATGCACCATTCGTCTACAATTATCCAATGTTTCTACTATCCCTGAAAATCGATACCTCTTGCAAGGATTGATATCAAATAGACTTAAACGTATAAAATATATAAATAATATAAAAGCAAACAGTGATATCTGTTTTTTTTATTTAAAGATATCTTTTTGTGATACCTTGAAATAAATACTAATACTTTTGGAACACTCGAGTCTTGAAATTGACAAAAGGATAAGGAATTGATTTGAAAATTAACAATAGTAAAAAGACACTTAACGAGCTAGTAATTTAAGGAAAAAGAATAGAACAAATCCACATATACAAACACACACACATATATATACTTACATACATTTTCATAGAGAATTTTCGACGATAAACGTAAAGCAGTATCTGTACTCACAGCCTTACAAGACAACTTGCCAAGAACAAAAGACAAAGGCATGGAAAAGGGAGAAATAGCGAAGGTAGTGATGGTGATGGTGGTGGCAATGGTGAAGCTGACAACGAAGGGACTAGGCGAAGGCCGGAAATAATGAAAGGGTGTTTATCCAGAATTAGGTCCTCACTGGCAGAGCAACTCCCGTGGTACCCCCATAGTCCATCGTTCGCTCATTCAGACAAATTAGCCCGGCAGCGATCCTTTGTAGTTTCGCGATTCAAAGCGCGTGTTACTTTCTCCGCTCGCATTCGTGTTGGCAGAGCTCTTCAACACTTCATTTGGACAGACCTCGGTTCTTCGCCAAAAGAATATAAAGGACAGGCCCTCAGTACCCCGTTAGTTTTCTCTTTTTTCTTTTTATTTCTCTATCTCTTTCTCTTCTATCGAATGTAGAAGAGACTAGGTCTCTCTCTTCCTTTATTTTCTTTTTTTGCTTTCTCTTGTACATAAAACTATCTATGTCGAATCACCGTTTTTCCTGAACGATCGCCTTTTAGTAACATCTCATATAAGTGAAAAATAAAATGGTACAATGAAAACGTGAAACAATTTACATTTTTATGTTATGATTCCACTCGTTATTAAATAATGTATTTATTTAGCTTTAAAAAAAATGAATGTGCGTAGTCTTCGCGTGCGATAAAAGTAATACGTGAAAAATAATCAATTAATACATATTAACAGTGATTGCATTTAAAATTGTACATCATTATGCTTATTAGATTTTTTCTTGAAAATTATTTATATAGTGTGTCGACGACGAAGAAAATTTAGAAATAAAGACATTAGTATACCTTAATTACATATTTATACAGTTTCATTTGAAAGCTTTATTAATAATAAGTGAATTAAACAAATGCGAAAATAATGTACAAAAAACGTCCGTCACTAAAAATCATACGTGTTGGTATAATTGTAAAAACAAAAGGAATACATGGTTTTTACATGTTTAACAGTTGGCTATTATTTGTTTTTACTGTTATTTAAATGATTTTCAGTATCAGTAATTAAAGTAAAAAGAATATAATATATATTTGTTTAAAAAAATACATATCTATTAATATATTTGTAATATTAAACAATTTCGATCTCTTATTTTATTAGATAAAAATTTTCAGTTTAAACTCATGACTGTTTAGAAACGTTAAATCAATTGTATTTTAGTCGAAACAATCCTAAATATTAATAGAGAACAATAGAATATTAGACATACCTTAAATAATTGTTAATTAATCGAAGGAAATGTATATATAACCGTCCTCGTCGAAATACGCTGTTCGACTGGCTCATTGTCCTCTATGAAAGTGCTTTTATTGATTATTACTTGTATATATTTTCTAAGGTTACGTATGTATAACGAAAATAATATTTCTAATAAATAGAATTTTAATCGACTTTCATAGAAGACAATAAGCTTATCTAACGGTAAATATCGAAGGGGACGATAAATTTTGTTTATAATCTGTGCTTTTATATTATAATATATGTATATTTCCTTCGATTAATTAATAATCATTCAATCGTTTTAGTGGTACGGAGTTTTTAAAAATCCTTGTCGGATTGTGCCATACAGCGTCCCCATATTCGTTCATTTATCTGCGAGTAATGCTGAATCGTCGCGATCGCGCTGTTCATTCGCAACACGCTCGGTTCCGAATGTTGCGAATTAACGATCGTGACCAAACATCGTGGCATATTTCATCACAATGCGCTAAAACGGTTAAGATACGTCATGTCCCCACTCATTCTTCCATAAACAAATACATCTCGTAATAAATATCGATCGGTGTATCTCATAAATACAAATACACACGCGCAACTAAACTAGAACTTTCCATGCATTTCGTTCAACTGTCGATCAACTACGAGTTCTATTTCATTCTCTTTCTCTCCCCTTACCCTTATGTTTTCTCTCTTTTCATGTCGTTTCATAAAATTTTATCGTTATTGACGTCTAAGAAGTTTCACTCGAAAAATATTATTTTTTAAACATACATATATATCTATGTTATATACCTACTAGATTTTCTTCTCTCCCTTTTTTTTTTCAAAGTTCCATCGTGTTTCTCTTGGTATCGTTTTTTTTTTTCTTCCCTTCGTTGCCACCAACAACAGTACATTATCGTCGTGCCTGTAACGAGGATGAAACTGGAGGCTGATAAACGAGGATGCTCGTATTGTACCAGCTGCGAGAGGAAAAACAGATGGTGGGATGAAACGATAGACAGCTTCTACGGAATGAAGGGAGTGGGTGGTGGGGGAAAGAGGGAAGGGAGGAAAAGAGCTGAAGAGGGCTGTAAAAGCCGGCCGGAGGATAAGAGAAATTGGAGAACAGAAGGTAGGAGGTAACGCAATGAGGAAAAATAAAACGGGAGGGAGTAAGAGATAAAGAGAAAAATAAAGATATAGAAGCTGAGGATAAAACCGTAAGAATCTACCTGGTATTTTCGTTGTATTTATTCGATTGCTGGCTGAATTTTGAAAGTAGCGGGATATTTCGAACGGAAGAGAATCGGCAGACGATAAATTCGACTAGTCGTAGAACGAAACGTGCCTCGCGTCGTTATCGTTCGGTCGTGCCGGTTAGCTTTTATCATCGGCAATGTGAGGATTTATATGCCTCTTGATATATACCAAAATGTGGTAGGAAAATGGACCTCGCGCATGACCAATATTCGAATCAGCCTGTAGAATGAATAATTTAGGAAAAAAGTGGTAGATATACTATGATGGGAAAACGATCATTGCGCTAGCTAAAATTAATTCACTTTCCGTATAGCACGTAGCTCGGAGGAGCGTTGTTTTGTGCGATAGGTAGGAAGTAGTAGGTACTATTACAACCGCTTACAACAAAGTTTCGTTCGTCGCAATTACGAGAGAGAGGGAGAGAGAGTAAGAGAGAATAAGTGAAATCATGGGTTCGCTCGTAGTTACGCGAGGGATTGGAAATGTAATTACAGTTTGCACGTTTCTTAAGTCGCATATCGGGTTCAATAGTGATTTCGAGATCAGTGACTTTCTTTCTTCTTTTTCTTTTTCTTTTATCTTAATCACCATGAACAAATTAAATGAACGAAGAAAAAAAGCTTCTCTTTTCGAAGATCATTCGCGTTTGCGCCTTCTCGGTTTCTTCGTTTCCCATAATTCGTTTTGTTCTTTTCTTTAAAGACGGTTACGCGTGTTATTTGGCATAGTGCCGAGCACCGAGGAAATTCCTAAATAGATCCGTAAATAACATAAAGCGTGGAGAAAGAGAAAGAGAGAGAGAGAGAGAGAGAGCAAGCCAGCTTAATACCAGCGAATGGCTCGCGGTGATCCATTAATCTCGGGAATTAAAAGAAAATTAATTATAGTCGTTGCAACTTGAGTGGGCTCTTGTGATGGACGATGAGAAAAACGCTCGGATGGCAAGCCAACGAGAAAGAATCTGAAAGATACGAGAATAGGATAATGCTCGAGTAAACAAATATTACCTATCTACCTTTTTGCATTTAAAGAGATCTAAACGTAACACTCATACTTCTCATTTGACCTATTTATCGTTGAAGAAAGATTTATCTATACGATGCATCGCGTTTGCCTTGTAATAACGAAAAACAACGTTACAACGAGAACTATAGAAAAAAGCGGAAGAGAGCTTCTTGCAGAAAAAAGAGAATTTAATCGTTCAAACGATTTATAAATAACGATACATTAACAAATCTAATTGACAGATAAAATCATTTGAAGTATTTTTTAATCAACGCCGTTTTTAAGAATGATCGAAATTTCACGGGGTATTTAAATCGACGTATCGAATAGAACGAACACGAATCTATCCGGGATGGCGAGGCATCTCTCTTTCGTTCATCCCTGCTACCCTCCTTCCTAGCTAGCTTCGTCGGGACAAGTTAAATATTCAGTGGCGGCGGGTTAAGGATTCAGGAAGGGTGTACAACCCTCTCCCTTCCTCCCTCTTCGATGTCGCTCGACTCGCGCGCCACGTCCCGTATAAAGGAACACGAAAATCCGTTCGCCGTGAATTACAGCGACGGGCCGTCCCATTTGTTATCCAAGCCACCCCTGATTCCCGGTAATTAACTATCAATTCGTTGGATCGAGATTCGGACTGATAATGTCCTCGTGCGAGAAGGTCTTGCCCTTCAAAAACCGATCGGTTTCTCCTCTCTTTTCAACCGTTTTCCCATAGATTTCTTTTCCTTGATTTCTTGGATTATATCTAGTCCATTGTTTATCGTTTCGTAATAAATGGTGGAAAAACGAGATAATCGTTCTACCGACAGGAAATTTTTTTTTTATCCGCTCTACCGAAGCGTATCGTGCAACAAGAGCGATTATTTGTCGAACGTAAATAATAAAATCATCGAGAGAACGTACTCGTATATATTGGAAAATTGAGATGTATTGTGGTTTACTGAACGTAATATGCAATATTTGCTTACGCGTTACGAATTTACTAAGTGGTTTCGTAATCGATCGATCTTTATCGATTAATCGAAATTCAAAAGCGTATTTTGTATTTACTTTTTAAATTCGAGTTATTATTTACCGAATTTTTAGTAAGATAATGAATAACAGTTATCGCGAAAACACAAATAATGTTTTTGTTGTTTAATTAAATTTGAAAAAATATAACGTTGAATTTCTTTTGTTGTGATTATCGAAAATAACAATGATACGAGTTTATGCGATCGAACGATCGAGAAACAAACTTTCATGATCTTTTTAGAAACAAAACTTTAGGGTTCTTGAGAACAGTTTTTATTAACTAGCTGCATCTATCACAGTCGACGGAATAGATGAGACAGTGCGGACCTAACGCTGCCACATTATTTTTTTTCCTTTTTTTTTCATATATTTGTCTCTATCCGGGAAGTAAAAAAGAAAGAAGAGAAGACAGAAAGAGAGAAAGGGTTGGTAGTAAGCGGATGGTAGGGTAGAAAGGTATCACAGCCGTTTATTAAAAAAGAACCCTTTAGTTAGAGACAGCAGGCGTCTTTGTTCCTCCGTTTTCTTTTCGTGACAATACGCGATCATTAAGAATTGCCATTTTGAAATGGAATTAAACGAGGGAAGGATATTATATTTAAATAAAATGCTTCCTTTTCTTTCCTTTTTTTTTTTCAAATTTATATAAAGCGAAACTTTTTGAAATGTTAACCAAAACGTTCTTCTATATATCGAATAGTACTTGAATAAGACTAAAAGGACGTCTGACGTACACGAACACTTATAGGAAGTCTCTAGAGGATCGAGTCATAATAAACAGAGTACGAAGGGAGGAAGATCATGGAATGAGAAGAAGGGGGCAGAAAAGAGGGAGGTGATAGGTGGATAAGGTCGCACAAGCGTCTCTCGATGTCTTGGCTAGTCCGAAGAAGCCATTATCCGTGCGGCCGAACGGCGTACCGTGCTTAACTCGGAGCCGTTCTTCGGTGACCTCAATAGCTTTTCCTCTCGAAGCTTCCACGTGTAGGTTAATCCCAAAGGACCTCCCGGTACTGTGGCGACGTTACCGAGAGAAACTGGGTGGGGAAGAGACAGTCTAGGGAAGACAAGGTGCTTCCTAGGTGTATCCCGCGAAGTGGGTATCTATTAAGAAAGAGGTAAAGGGTAAGAAGAGGGAGATAGTGGTACCTTCTAAAACTTGTAGCTACTAGCTAAGAAGGAACTTTGTGTGAAATGCGCCTTGAGCACATCCTGCCGCGTCTACTTCATTCCTGCCTTCCATATTAACGGTCCTTCCTTCATCTTCCTTATTCTCGCGCCAACTTTCTCTTTCCTGAGAATGCAAGAAATCTTACCTTATACCTCTTATTCTTATTCTTATTTCTTTACTCTCATTCCCTAAGAACCCCTTGATGCGTCTTTACAATCTTAGAATTATTCCCTTTTGAAGAGATGTCTATCAAATAAGTTCTGTTTTATGTTTCAGATCTAATACACGAATTCTGAATGATAATAATTACTATTTTATACAGTTACAATTATTATGTGAAAAAGTGAACTTTACCATCACTCATAGGAAAATATATATGTATATTAGAGTTCATACGAAACATTAGTTTTATTTAAAAGATAGTTTTCGTATGAATATTTGAAAATGAGTCTTGCTCTTCGGTTGGTCCGAGTAATGTTATATTAAACTTCCCGTTGAAGTACAAGGAACGGTCTCGGTTGATCCTCGTCACTAGTCAGTCGACTTTCTCCGAAACAACGGTTTGCGCACCCTACCGTACGTTTAATTCAATTAAGAAGCCAGGATTTCTCCGTGAATTTCGTATGCCGGCCGCGAAGTGCAGCCGGTTGGACAGAAGCCTAATTTCTCGACCATTCTCTGGCGAGTGGTTAGCTCGTTTCCGCCTACGACTGCGAAGAGATCGAGGACGGACGAGCGATGTTTGTCGAAATCAAGCAATCAACCCCACCGAGAGAACAGCACGGAAAGCATGAAGAACGAGAAAGAGATAGAAAGAGAAGGAGAGGGAGAGAGAAAGAGAAAGAGAAAGAGAATAGAGAAATTATTTCTGGCAGTGCTTGTAAAAATTAAACTGTCCACTCTCTCTCTCTCTCTCTCTAGTCAACCATAGCAGCTTGTTCCTCTTTACTCTCTCTCTCTCTTTCTCTCATTCTTTCTTTCTCTCATCCCTCACCTATTAGTTCTCGAGGTGGAGTTGAGGCCAAGAGGAAAGTCCAGAGCCACTTTGCTCCACCGAGTTATCCAACAGTTTGTGTCCCCAATGCAATAATAGTTCATTTTGGTTGCACGTACAATCGCGGTCTTCTCCGTATGCTTTTCCGTATCCTACCATTTACCATTTCAACCCCTTCTCCTTTTCTCGTTCTTCTCTCCTCTTATCTTCTTTTTCTATTTATATACTATTATAAGCAATTAATATCTCTATTTGGAATTGTCTCCAAGTACTACAAGACTATAATTAGTTGGATAGTTGAGTGAACCCAAGTAGCTTTAGTTCTCTATAGATCTAGAATTGTAAGATTAACAAACTATAAATTAGGTTTTAATGAGAAAATTCTGAAGGAATATTACTTTGTAACTATGTCGGTGCTCGTAAATACTCCAAAGTTCATAGACATGAAATATAAACAGAACACTGCAACAACTATGGGAGAAACTGTGATAGCTTATCTTCGTTTACGAAAGACATGAACGTGAAGGAACGATTCTACAGAAAATCATTTACGTATTATTATATGGACCGTTTCTATTGAAAGTGGTGTAAGTCCCATTTTGAAAAAAATGAGATATCACGTAATTCGTGTTTAATTTAATGTAAATTTTTTATGTATAATTAATCCGTGTTTATTTTTTAAAAAATTTCTATGTTTCGTACAATTTAAAATTGGTCGGTTAATGAAATTGCATAATCATTGATTATGAAAGTGGTGTAAGTCCATTTGCAGCCCGTAAGTATACATCAGTTTAGTAAAATACGCCTAAAAGTAATGTATATAATCAAATTACATATCGATAAATTAATAGAAACATTATTGAACTTGATATAATTAATGAATATTTTTAAATTAATTTCTTTGAAAAGTTTCGGTAAATATTTTTTAGACTAAAAGTAAATAAATTTTAATGAAACTTATATTAAATTAAAGAACACTCTTTTGTCTACACGTAGAATAGTATATCGAGTTATAAATTTCGCATGTAAACTTCATAAAATGTCAGAGAATGCAATGCTGTAAATTTTTCCTACTTTGCCAATTCTTTAAAAAATTTTGGTAACAATTTTTGATACTAAAAGTGAATAGATTTTAATGAAACTTATATTAAATTAAAGTACACTTTTTTGTCTACGCGTAGAATACCATTTTTAGTTATAAATCGATTGGCAAAGGTTTAGAAAATGTCAGAGAATGCGATGCTGCAAGTTTTTCTTACTTTGCAATTCCTTTGAAAAGTTTTGGCAAATATTTTTTTTACCGAAACTTTTCAAAGAAATTGCAAAGATGCACAGTTTACAGCATTGCATTCTTTGCCATTTTATGAACCTTTGCAGATTGATTTATAACTTAATATGGTATTCTACGCGTAGACAAAAAAGTGTACTTTAATTTAATATAAGTTTCATTAAAATCTATTCACTTTTAGTCTAAAAATTATTTACCTGAACTTTTCAAAAAAATTGCAAAGATGCACAATTTACAGCATTGTATTCTCTGACATTTTTTGAAGTCTACATGCTAAATTTATAACTCAATGGGGTATTCTACGTGTAGATAAAAGAGTGTACTTTAATTTAATATAAAAATTATTAAGATCCCCTTTCTAGAAGTATAAAAAATATTAAAAGTATATTCACACGGGAGCAAATCGCAGTTTAATGTTAACTTGTAGAAAATGTATTGTTAAGTCAAAAATACTAGGTGCTACTTAAAAAAAATAAAGGTAGCCTTAAAAAATAATAAAAAAGAAATTTGTTTCGATCATCTTTTTATTGCCATGTATAGTCAATTAAAAACAGATCAACTTTGGCTTAAAGTATTTTTTTGTCAGATTATCGCAAGTACTTGAAAAATTAGAACTAGAGTTATTTGGGACACTCTGTGTATTATGATCTTTTCGTGACATTTTTATCGACTCGCTAAGAGAAAAACGAAAAGTTGAAACTTCGGAACGTTCATAAAAGATTGATCGAAAATATAGCGATTGAATTTTTCCACAAACTTTTGACCTGACCTATTGAAAATTTGAAGAAAGAGAGCGTGTGCTTAGGTCCACGTTTCATAAAGAGCTACAAGCTGAATTGTCGCGTGACAATTTCATGAGCTTCTAATACTCATATTCTCTTTCTCTTTATTTCTTTTTCCTATTTCTTTTTCTTTCTTAATTTTACTAAAAAGATTAATGCAAGTCGTGCTCTATTGTCTTGCATTGTTAAATTAATAGAAAAAATTTATGTTTACTCTCAGAGGATCGTTCTAGGTGATGTTTATTGCCTCGTAAATAATAAGGTAAAATTTGAAAACGTTCGAGGCAGCACTCTTAACCTCCTGGTACAATTAAGATAAAGACTTCGTTGGATGTATTTAAATTGTTAAAGTAAATACTACGTAATAATAGATACACCCGTGTTAGTTAGAACCGAATTATACGCAAATACGGGCTAGCCGTAAATCTCGACGAGCGTTTCCCTATCAATAGGGTATATGTATATATATATATACATATATATGTGTAAGTGTGCATACGTACTATCTTAATATATCTATCTATCCTATGTGCGTGTAAAAAAGTGAGGAAAAGACAAAAAGCTTTGCGAGACAGGAATATTTATCTTTCGTCTCGGTAATTCGCAGTTTTAACTAGGATTTCAACATGCATCCTACTGCCAAATTGCCCCGCGACTTTTCCGTCCGCATTTCGACGCTGCAAATTGTGAATAAACACGCGCGCGACAATCGCTGTTTTTTTTTTATGTCTTTTTATTGTTATTTCTTTTTTCATCCAAAGCCTCTCTCTTTATTTCCTCATCTCTGTTTACGAACGTCGCGCATGCCCCTTTTTTTTTTTTTTTTTTTAACCAAACCACCCCGATAAAATTGCGTCGTGCGGCGTACGAGTTCCAACGAGCCGATTCTTTCATTGCGGTCTCGCTTACGATACCGATCGGCCACGCGTAAAGTCGTACACGCGCCCAGTGCATCACAGACGAACCGACAAATCGTATTTGCCTTTGGCACGGCAAATATCACCGTGACGGTAAATATCCGTTAATCGAAACTCGGCAAGCAAACAGTAAACAATCGGTGATACGACGAGCGAGACGGTAATGCCGGTACGCGTATTAATATAAAAGAGAGAAAGAAAAAAAAAAGAAAAAGAGAGAGAGAGAGAGATAAAGTCTAGAATTCTTCGCGTTCGTCGTTTGTAAGAGGATTTCGACTTTCAAAAAATCGAGCGTTTAAATCGAAAGAGTTTCTTCGTTTTACGGAGCGCGCCTAACACAACACACTTTAAGGATATTCGTAGGATAGAAATAGATAAAGAAAGAGAGAGAGAGAGAGAGCGAGAAAAGATGCCTACACGTGGAACGTAATACAACCGGGTCGCTTAGTTTCACGAGTCATTTGTTCGTGAAAGAGTGGGAGTGCTTTGTATGCCACAGGATTCGCATAATGTGCGTGTGACAGGTTGCCGTTTAGGCGAATGACCCTATTTACCCATCTGCCGTGGTAGAAGCTGAGAGTCATCTCCGGTCTATCGTAAATGAAAAATAAAGAGAGGGAGAAAGAAAGAATGGGAAAAAAAGGATACGTCGAAGAGAAGTTAGAAGGAAAATGAAAGGGACGAGTAGTTGATAGAGAGGGAGAAGAGAGAGAGAGAGAGAGAGAAAAAATGCATCTACGACGGGGTAGTTAACTTGATTAATCGCATATTTATGTATCAGGCCACTTTACCGAACCGGTAGCTTTCTTCTTAAGCTCGGCTACGGATACCTCCGGCCTTTTCTTAGCCCGACTCTGTTCATGGTACACTCTAAAGGGAGTAAAGGGAGCTAGCTCTCTGCCCTGCCCCGCCTCGTTTTAACGTTGAAATAATGCAGGCGAAATAAGGTCGACTAAAATGTTTAGAGAACTAAGCGCGCGGCGCCGTCCCTTAAATCACCGCCCGACGACGTCGACTGTCTCCCCCTTTTTTTCCTTTTCTTTTCTCTCTTTTTCTTTTCTGGACTTCTTCTTGTATTGCACCCTCGACGTTCCCTTTTCTCTCTCTCTCTTTTTCCTCATTTTCTTTCTTTCTCCTTCTCTCTAGTTCTCTCGACTCTTTGCTTGCTCCGTTTTTCATTTTTACTTTATCTAACCACTCTTCCATTCTCATTCTGTCTCTCTCCCATTTTCTCTATGTATATATGCGAGTGTGTGAATGTGTATGTATATGTACATATATATATATATATATATATATATGTATATATATAAATCTACTTACATCTACTACTTTGACTTCACTCACGACGAAAGCTCCAAACTTTAAAAAGCTGCGCCGAGTTTGGTACACGCTCTTCTCGCTTTCTCTCTTTTTATCTCTCTCTCTCTCTCTCTCCTTTTTTCTATCTTTTTCCCTCTGTATCTCATTTCCTCGTCCACGGGGCATTAGCGGGCGTATTCGAAAATTAATTAAGGTTCTTCGGCGACGGAGTTTCGCAACAGAACCTTACCGTTAACGGACTTTTCGTCGTCATTGACTGGATCGAAATTTTATTTCCTGTCGTTTCCATCTGAAACTTTTCAAGAGTATTTCTCTCTCTCTCTCTCTCTCTCTCTCTCTCTCTCTATCTATCTATCTATCTATCTTTCTCTATCTTTCTTTTGCTTTTTACTTACAAGAGTCAAATTTATCATTTCAATGAAACACGTTTGAAATGAAAATTTTCGAAAGTAACATAAGATATTTATATATATATCATTCTACTGAGTAGGAATCGTCAAGTTTTAAATATTTAGCTACATCGTGTCAGGGTTTATATCCTTTGCTCGTATATCGCAAATGAGGCTCGCACGTATAACGAAGTTTACCGTAATTCCGGTGCTGTAGATGAAAGGACAGAGATACGACGTAAAGTCGTAAAAGGATAACTGCGGTAGAAGAACGGCGTATAACGGCTGTGTCGCCTGCAATATTTAACAATAAGACATTACGGGAAAACGTCGCTTCTTGTTTAACTTCATGGCCGCCTTCACGAGCCAATAAAAACGCGTGTAGCTTCAACGTTTCTAACGGTCACGAAAAGCGTTCGCTTCTGTAGTTATCTTCTGATATAACGACTTTTGAAATTCTTTAATGACTCTATCTCGAAACGATGATTCAACTTTGGGATCTCTAAACTATACGTCCGAATACTTTCATACGTTTCTTTTGAATAATTCAAAACAACGACAATTATACTTATACTCGTAACATCGATCTGGATTTATTTGATTTCTTACCTTTATTTGTAATTACATAAGCTTTCTTAACGTATTTCCACATCGTCGTTCCTTTTAACGTCGTATCAAAATTGTCTGTGTGTGTATTCAATTAAATGTAGTATTTAATTCATTAAATTGTGAATATTTCATTGTATTTATTTAATTTCAATAGTAATACGATTTTAAGCTAATAAACATTTACGTACTTGATACTTTTCACTTGATCTGATGAGGAAAGTCGAAATCATCTTGGTTTATAGAATTTCTTGAATGCCCTTTCGAAAAAGGGATTCCACGGGAGATTACGAAGACACTTTCGGGACAGGCAGAATCATCGTACTGCTTCCTGAAGCTTTCGAGAATATCCGCGGAAAAGAGATTCCATTGAGAAGTAGGAAGATGAATGTAGTAGATTGCAGTGTGCGGCACGCGTCGCTTAGCGTGAATTCCAGGAAAAACGAAGAAAGAAGAGAATAAGATCGGATGGCAAAGGAATCGTTTAGGATTCCACGCGGTATCTTTCGCCTTCGCTTTCCTACTTTTTTCTATTCAATCGAAGAAAACACTCTTGTCACAGCTCGACGGATTTGCAAAAAACTGTTCAACTTTAATATCCTATCATATTAACTTTTTCTTTATATTTATCTAATACTTTTTTTGTGCGTGTGTTATATATATATATATATCTCAAGAAAAAAGAAAAAAAAACAGAAAAATATTTTCTTTCTCTAAAGTAAACGTCTACTAAAGACCATATTACACAATTCTTTTTATATAAAAATAGAACGTAGAAATATTTCAACGTTACTGTCAATGCATTTCTTCTAATCCAAAATCATTTATCGATCACAATTCACGGAAGTATCGCGAATCGATTCGTTCTCGAATTCGCGAAGGTAAAATTCTCCTGTGCCTATTATCGACATTGTGCTTGAAAGTACCTACACATTTTCCAACGCGAAGAAACCTCCTGATTTTGAAGTCGAATGGATAGAAAGCAAGCGCCTAGCTGCACTTGACGTATACACCATGTCTTCTGACGTAATTTTCGCATATGTGCTTGAGATGCACTCAAGCCGACAGTCAACCTCTAGCTATTTAGAATCGTCGAGCTTGCTTTTGCTTATGAATCCCGAGCTTGCGGTTCAAATAAAAATGTCACTAATGTCGTTATCATTCTCCTTAAGCGGTATTCTTCAAAAAAATAATTTATTAAATCTTGTCTTCTCGTATATGCAATTATTATCCAGTAGTTTTCTAAAGAAGTAAGCTACGTAGAAGAAAAGACGTTTCTTCCGCGATCTTCCCATTTTTTCGTCTAACTTCGTAAAAATATCTAATTTAAATGCAGCTATGTAAAGGACACTCATAAAAAAAGAGAGGGAGGAGAGAGAGAGAGAGTGGGGGGGGGATGGGTGGCAAGACAAGAACGGCCGTCGCATAAATCTACATTTTACTTGTAAATCGTCGTTGAATATAAACGACTGCATCTGAATATTACTTCGTTGGAAATAACTCGTCGACAAAGTGGCTTCCCGATAGCTACACCTCGGGAAATCACTTTTAATGATTTTTCCAAACGCTCCCAGGAGCTTCCAATATCGCGCGTTACTTCGACGCTTGGAAGGTATAAATACGATACATCAATATATAATGTGTAAAAGCATCGATATAATAATTCAAAGGTTTCAATTGGCGATGGTTCTGTACATTAACGTTTCGATGCATAGCCATCCGCTTAAAAAATGATCGATTGCATTGAGATTTCTGGTTAAACTAACAAATATTTTAGCTTTATTGTGAGCGAGCCTGTTTATGCGTAAAATGGACAGCTGCATGTGTAATGCATTGTTTGCGTAGTTGGTATATCGCCGTGTTCGAAATTTTGGCACAGTATATTTTATGCATTAGAAAAGTTACCGCGGGAATAGTGTACACTCGCGTTACGAATTATCGAATATATTATTACGAATTATATATTATCATAATATGAAATATATAGTCTCGGAAGAATTAGAAATAATTATTTTTATTTCTCGATGCGCATTATAATTACCCCATCTTACATTATTTCATATAAATTTAATAATACTCACATTCAGAGAGTACGATCGAATAATACTAACGTATAACACCCTACTTTTATTTTTTTTAATTAAAAATAAATCTAAGTAAGCGTAACTGTTAAGTACCGCCTAACCGTCGATTGCATTAAAACAAATTATTTAAGTTGTAGCAATTTCGTGGCTCCCCGATGGCTAATATTCGGATAATGGAACGAGGTGCCTTCTCGTTTCGAATCGACGTAGAAAGAGGGAGCAAAGGTGATGGTGCTACGGTAATAGGACTAAGTCGAAGGAGAACACCAACTCGGAAATTGTGATCTCAGTCACAATAGAGGGTGGTAATTGATAAAAGAGAATGAAATAATCGAAGGATAAATTTGCAAGATGACAAATTTCTAAGACGTTTGTATTAAATGAATTATATTTAATGATATTTAAGCAGAATTTATTAAGAATCATGAATGAAAACTATGAAAGATTCGGAGTAGAGAACGCAATATATTCTCTTAAGATATAACAATGTGCAGTGAGGAATAGAAAATAATAAGAAATGTGAGAGAGAGAAAGAAACAAGAATCATCTCTTTTTCTAACTCTCCCGTTGGTGCCTCTATGGATACAATTTGCCGAATCTCTCTTCAGTTATCGTGTAAAAGAGTGAGAAAGAGAGAGAGAGAGAAAAAAATAGATAAAGATAGAAATAGTAAGAAGAAGAAAGACGAAGGAAGCCGAGAAGCTCTAGTAGGTATACTTGACTTAATTTTCATTCAGGGCATTCCGCAACGGCAGGAATTTCGAGCCATTAAGCACTCGCTATCTTTCGGCCACCCCCGTTCCACCCTCGGTGCCTTACTTCCACCCTCTTTGCTTCGACGTTCGCCGTGCGTAACGCAAAGGGTGCTCCTATAACCGCGGACTACGTGGTAGTTAGACTATACCAGGCTCGCGGAAGACTTCTTCCTTCAAAGACTCCCCCGTTCCTACAGTTACTACTTCCCTCCCTCCCCCCTCCTTCCTCAGGGCCCTCCACAAATCCTACCTACTACCTTGGCACCCCCCATCTCGTGTCAGAATTATTCTGTATAATTATATTCGTTTCGGAATGACACCCTTGGGGCTCGAAATTGAAATTGAGCTCTCTTGGCATCGCTACGAGGATAGAGAGAGAGAGAGAGACCTTACAGAAAGGAAGAAAGAAGAAAACGATGAGAAACTCTTCTCTTGCATCTCTCTCTCTCTCTTTCTTTTTCCCGGCGAAAACGACAACGACAACGAAAACGACTAGGGTTTTCCATAGCCACGAGTTAAAGCTTCGTTCTTTGCCCTTAGCTCCTGTTTTTCCGCTTGCCCTGTCCCCAAATCCGCACGTCTTAATCTTCCCTGGAATTTCGTTACCCACTCTCCAACTATTCAAAGGATTTTCTCGTGAGGGATCGGACGCAACCTTATTGTATGTTCCTCACATTCTCGATGCTTATTTAGAAATTGGACGATCAATGTTAAGTCTTTGTTTCAATATCGTTTTTCTTTATCGATAACTTCATCAATTTTGTTTAATGTATTTGCTAGCTTGAGAATATTTAATGCCACCCAATTGACAAGGTATTTGATTTACTTTTTTTTTCGAAATAAAGCGAGTAATAATAAGTAATTTATTCGTTCTTCGATCGTTCGTTCAATAAAAGGTGTAGATGTCAAATATTTTTAAATAGATAGGAAAGGGAGAAAGAGAATGATCAGAAAAAACGTGTCTTGATAAAGGAAAAAGTAACATGTATTTATAGATAGAAAAATAGTTGAAAGTAGAAAAGCGAGGGGTCGAAGGCTGATTCAAGATCGTACCTTTTGAAACATATCGAAGGTTCCAGCAGACTTGTATCTTTTATTTTGAAAGTACGTCTATCTGAGTGGTCAGTGAACCATTTACTCAACGTTTCAGAAAGATCTCCGGCCAGAGAAAACAACATGTACTCCTTGCTCAAAGGCTTTGCAAACTTTTTCCTATACTACTTCTCCCGTTTCTTTTTTCCCCTTATTTCTCTTTTTCTCTTTTTCTCGGTGGATTTCCTTTCAGTTTGTTTAGCTGCCCTCAGTTTCTTGCACACCCAAGTACCTTTACCACGCTTTACCTCCCAATTATTTAAGGCAGTTCGTAGGTTTGTGTTACGAAGCAACGATCGTCCATTCGAAGAAGCTTCTACAGAAAACCGATAACGGCTAAGTGCGTATCCTTGTTAAAACTACGTGCCAGCAAAGCCTCCAATCTGAACCGATTAAAATTACGAAATAATTGTCACGACTTTTCTAAAATATATACTTTTCGTTATAAAGAAAGAGTGAGAGAGAGAAATTAAAGAGACAAAGATAAACCTTGAATGAATCTCGTTCGGTGATCAAAATAGCTTTCGAATCAGTGGCGCCAGGATGATCAGCAGAAATTAGCATAGGCAATTTGTATCTGACTATAAATAACGTGTCCAGCGTTATAATTTATGCGGAACGCCATGTCACCTATCGGAATCCACGCCGATCGTATTTGTGGTCGGAAAGAGATGAATAGTAGCTTAAACTCGTTGATCAAGAACAACGTAACCATTTGCAGGGGTCCGAATATTTTTATTGTTTTCTCCATAATCCTGGAGGGTACAGAATTTATCAATAAACGGTCTACACGAGATTTCCACTAGTAGCAGATACTTCAACGATGTCAGTAATTAAACGATCATACGTTGCAAATGCAAATCGAATAATTTTACAATGATACATTTTGTTCAGATTGTCTATACGATGAATTTGCGATACGCGAGCGTATAATCGACGGTCAGCTGATAATGCTACCGCATTTCCTGGTGAAAGATATTCACCATTTTATGCGATCAGAATAAATAGCTTGTATAGCGTGTTATGCATTTTATAAAACACAACTTTCTATATATTTACCTCGATAAATAGATGTTACGTTGAACGATGCTCTCGTGACGTGAAAATCGATAAACCATATATTTAGTCAATAAAATTCCTATTATATGTTGGGTAACAAAATCAGAAAAGTCTCAATATCTTCGTATATGAGACAAACTTATTTTCTTATCGAGCAAATTGTTACGATATTATTAATACCAGTCAAGGTTTATGTATCTATCATGGATCATCGTAATAATCGCGGGTTGGTTGCATCTAACGATACGATGAGCCGAATAAAAAAGAAAAAAAAGGATAAAATATTCCGTAGATACTTATAAGTTGCAAAAAGCCAGGTAAATGTAAAATTAGTACGCTCGTGTCTCTCTCATTGACTCGCGTTTACGCGCAATCGATGCGTTTTGGCCGTTCTACGTTGGAACGTTATTTGTGTGTGGTCGTTACTGCATAGGTACACGTCGCGTACATGCAAGAAATACATATATTCCTGCCGTGTCATTGGAGTTAGAAAGAGAAAAAGAGAAAGAGAATATGAAAAAGGGGTGAGTTAGGGGAAAGTAGAAGAGAGAGAGAGAGAAAGAGAGAAAGAGAGAGAGAGGAGAGAAAGAAAGGGAAACAGACAGAGGAAGAGAAGGCGAGTCCTCCGTCACGTACGAGTGGGATAGGTCCGTACGATATGCAGCCATTTGCATACATATAGGGTCATTATAAATATACCGACTCCCTACAGCCTGTCTCTCCATCGTCCAGCCCATCAGAAGCAGAGTCGCTCGCAAACTGTCCGATGGTTCCGCTTATCCGTTATTGTGCCACCATCGTCGCCGGCGTACCATCGGCATCTACGTTTTTACGCACGCTATGAAGTAACAGATAAATTGTCTTAAAAGGATGTTAAATAAAAAAAAAAAACAAATCGAGGGATCCTGTGTAAATAATTTAATTATTAATTTCACCATAAAATGTCTTTTGAATTTAAAGTTTACGTTATCTAATAATGTGATAATTAAAACATTTAATTCTCATATATGACAATTTTATTTAATTATATAAAAGAAATGTTTAGATAAGAATGATAGATAGAATAGAATGAAAAACGAAGAATTTTAATTGGTAGATTATTAAAAGAAAGAAGAAATTCGTAGGATATGTCTTTTCGGGAATGAGTCAAGAAGATTTCGTCTTTAGCTTCTCGACAAGTGCACGTAACGATGCCGAACGTTTCGAATGACGCATGAAGCAAAGTATTAATGGTGAGTATATTTTTCACGTAACGTCATAGACTCTAGGGGTCGGATTAGAAAAGTGCGAGTGACCTAACGAACGAGAAGGCACATACAAGTAAAAATTCTGTGACGCTAGCCTGCGACTGTAATCTTCCAACTACTGGCGTTATATAATGCGAGCCTATGGTGCATCCTATTAACATATTTCCCGAGCACCACCGAGTAGTAAACTCTTTTTCACGTATACGCGAGCACGAAACGGTGCTATAAATGGTACGTTGATGGGTTTGCACGAGCGTCAACGTGAGACGCGAGTCGGAGTTAGGGGTAGGTAACGCATTACAAATGCTAATGGGAAGTGCATAGTAGATGTTCCGCATAGAATACATTACCGTCTCGCTCCTCAGTCATTAGCCGAGAAAGTACGAAACTCTAGAGTGTGAAATGTAACCGAAGAAGTGTCCGTGTATTTCAAAAAATCATTCCAAATGATTCCAAGGAGATGGATGAATCTCTGAGGTCAGATCTGAAGATCTTACCAATGTTAACGCAATTCACGATAATGATTTTCTCGATATATTCGGTCGATTCTCAACGATAAAACAATGGTCCAATTAGAAGGACGAGGTTTTCTTCAACGTCGACAACCGCGAACAATTTTTAATTAGGAACCACGACAAAGTGAGAAGAAATAACGGGTAGCGATCGATCCCTCGTCACGAAAAACCACAGGCCACCGCTGCCTGTTTCAGTGCCCTCTTAGTCAACCAACAAACTCGACGAGGGAAAAATTAACTCGTAACCTGGGTGAGGGTAAAAATGCTAAAGGGGAATAACGTAAAGGACGTACTAGGTGCGAGGTATGCTTGCTTGTGAAAACACTGAAATAAAATACATGAATTTAATATCCTCTTAGATATAATAAAAAGAAAAAAAATAGAAAATAAGGAAAAATACGTTCAAGGGAACGTATTTTAAAGAGGGTAAAACAGAGGAGAGAAAGTAAAAAAGGTAGAAGCAAGTAAAAGGTGTAGAGGAAAAAGAAATGTTAGAGGTGGGAAGGCATTTACCTACGTCTTTTTTTTCATAAGTTCTTTAGAATCCAGACTGCCAAGAAGTTCTTCGTATAGTTATTTCCAAGGAGGAGGCATAGAATATTATGCTTATTATTTCATTGAGCGCGTACTTGTGTACTCCTACATAATACATATGCGTGGATATATTGTATATACACCTATATATATATGTATATAAATCAAATATATGTGGGACGTATATAGACGTACGCATTTTTGAATA
Organism: Polistes canadensis; assembly: GCF_001313835.1. Classification (NCBI taxonomy): domain Eukaryota; kingdom Metazoa; phylum Arthropoda; class Insecta; order Hymenoptera; family Vespidae; genus Polistes; species Polistes canadensis. The sequence goes on along the minus strand of NW_014569565.1, from coordinate 159,161 downwards.
CTTTGACTAAAATCGCAACTCGTAAATGTTCACTATTCTCCTCGCGTATAGAACACGTAACAATACATATGCAAATGCTTAATACATTACTTTCGTAGTATCCCAAGGAAGTGTCGCCAAAAGTTTTCGACGTGGTCTGAGAAATTGCAGTAATTCGACGTGCGATCTTCCATTTTGTGAGAAGCTGTTAATCACGCACCTTTAAATCGATGAAGTTAAGTCTAATGGAAATCGCATTATTGAACATGAATTTAATTAGACGAAGAGTTTATCTATTGTTAATAAAAAAAGAAAAACTATCAAATATATGAATGGTAACGCTTTATCCGTTAGACTCGAACTTCATTAATTGTCATCAAGAGAAAATATACCGTCGTTTTATAATTTATCCTATTACAATATCATGAAGAACGGTGAAGTAGTACAAGCTGTATAATTGCTCGTAATTATTTCATTCTTAATAGCTCATTTAAATGGACGTACGGCATTATGGTTCCCTATTCTACGAGGAACTTTGCTCTTATACACCCTTTCTCCAATATATCATTCTCAGGAGCAAAACAGCGAGATTCGTTGATACGTTTTTTATCGATTCCTTTAAACAAAAGATCTCTTTCTAGGTTTTGTTTTCTTTGTATCAGAATTTATTGATAATGAAGAAAATGAAAAGAACCCTATAAATATAGAAATAAAGGAAGATATCCGAGTAGACGCTTTGCGCGCCCTCAGTCTCTCTCTCTCTCTCTCGAGATCGTCCGACCTACCCTCTCTTCGAGCGCTTCGAGCGAGAAACGAGGGAACGAGAGGCAGACCACCCCTCTCAGCCGCCCTCTCTACCGCCCACCAGCCCCTCCATCCAATAGACCACCCCTCCAGTTACCACCACCTCTTCTCTTGCCGGCGTCGTCGCTGCTGCCACCACCACTACCACCACCATCGTCACCGCCACCGCCACCACCGCCGCGATACATTGCGATACACGGTTCTTGTCTCCACGCTGCCTACCTACGTGCAGGACACGGCGCTCCAAGTCCACAAGCCCGCTAGCAGACACACTATTAGGACACCTAGACACACCGTCACCTTTATATATTTCTTTTCTCCTCAGTATACCTACCTATCGTCGACCCTTTTTAATATCCAACGTCGACACGACCCTCCTCACTTCTCATCGAGACCGTTCGACCCTGATACCAACCCCCAACTAGTACCATCACTACTACCACGATACAATCGCCACCACTACTACCACCACTACTACCACAACTACCACCACCACCACTACTACTACCACCACCACCACAACAACCAATACCATCACCACTACTACCACCATCGAAACACACCGGTACAAAGCAGCAACGCCAGCCGTAAACACAACAACGCTCCTAGAAGACGCACGCGTACAAACAAGCTACCGTTAACCAAAGAAACCGATTCCCTCCTTTTCGCGCTTCTTCAAAACTTGGACCTTTTACATCGCTAAAGTGATTAATTGTGCGCTCTTCGTCAAACCTTATTGGCGTTGTTGATAATAATAACAACGCTAACCAACGTCAAGGCGAATAACATCGAGAGTTTCATCAGTGAATATTATTCAGTGATCTTCGTTAATTGTGTTACTGTGACGGTTACGTGAAAGTAAATACGTGGTAAAGACGAAACCGATCTCAGTGAATATTTATGATTGAACCAGTGCAGTTTTTTTTTACACTTTTTCCTTTCCGTCGCAACACGAAATCTTGCTTTTGAGATTTCCCGTTATATATTTTTTAACAAGTTTAATATTGTATTTCGGTGCCTTAACTAATCGGTTCATTTTGTCATTGCGTATAATAAAATTGACAAAATTTCATGAGAGAATGTGAAATTTATCCGACGGCATTAGTCTTCAGTTCACCATAGTCATATACAAAAAAAAATATGAAAAAGATATTGTAAAAAGTAATCGATCAAATTGTAAAACAGGGATACATGATTAATGAGTTCTAACAATAGCAGGGGGATTCGATTGATAAGTTAATCATTGTTAAAGAGGTTTTTGCGCGATTTCTCGCATGCATCCGATTGTTCCCTTCGAGCTTTTCTTCGAGGTATCGGGCACTTTAAGTAATACACTCTGAAATAAATCAGACGTTGGAGAGAAATAAATAGCTGTCTCTCTCTCTCTCTATATATATATATATATTCTCTCGAATAATTAGAGTTATTTTTTTTCGTGGAGGAGAAGGAATAAAAAGAAGAATTTAATTCATCGAACTATTCTAACGAACGGAAGAAATAAGGAAAAAAAGAAAACGGAAGTGGATAAATATTCCGGCGAGTAGTCTAACCGAAGGTAGTGCTTGCCACGTGAAACTGGTCGCTATTTCGCCAGGCTAGACGAGCGGCAAAGGCTCGAAACCCCCCGGTTTCCCGCGCACAGTACGAACGAAGCACACACAACTACCCCGACCAACCAACCGACGAGCCGAGCCGCCGCCACCAACCCCTACACACAACAACTCAACGAAGCATCCCCCACTCTGAATCGCACAACAGCCTGAGCGGAAGTGCTAGTCAGTCGGCGAGCGACCTTCCAACATTACGGGTTAGGTTCCCTCTTTTTCCACCCGTCGTGTCTTCGTCCTCGTTTGCCTGAACGCGGGGACAAACTCTGTTGCGGTTCGCGTCAACGTGAAAAGGAGAACGGAAATAATAAGAGAAAGAAAGAGAGAGAGAGAGAGAAAGAGAAATAGAGACAAAGAAAGAGAGAGAGAGGCCGATCACGCGAGAAGATACGTGCCCTCTCGAGGCGGAGAGACTACGGGGGGTTGCCGTCGCTTCATTCATTTTCTATAATAAATCGTCAACCTGACGTTGATTATCAACGACATCCGCCGCAACCGCATTTGATACGTCCGTAGAAAGAAGGGTTAACGAAAGGAGGATAATACAAAGTGGAAAAGTAGTATAACGAATACGACGACTAGTACGATAATAAATGGAAAATAAATATAAATAGGATAATGCAATTTTGACCAGATCTCACGTTTAGTTAAAAAAATAAAATCAATAGAATATTCGTCACGATCGCTAAATTAGCAATAAGAGTGTATTTCTACAACTATTACCGATCATCATCGATCTTTTCTCGTATACATCCGTATACCGATATATCGAAAACACAACGAATAACAATTGTATACGATTATTATTACTTTTTTCTTTTTGTTTAAAAACGCGTGTGGTAAGTCTATGTGCAAAGATAAACGATATTAACTTTAAAGATGTTTGGTTAATTGTGATACGAGCTGTAGTACGTGTTTACGAGAGTCAACTGAATTCCATACCAAGAATACATCGCCGAAGGGCCACCTGTTCGCGAAAGTGAAACCTACGATCGACGAGAATTCCGAGAGAAGATCATTACGCGCGATAGCGATTGAAATGGTGTAAGGATAAAAAAGTGCCGCTATTGTGAATGGGAAGGGAGGATCGCGATAAATCGTTGTTGTGTACTTGTTGAAACGCTCGAGCACGTTATTTTTCCTTTAATACTCCGATAACTGTTTCCTATTCAAAACTCGTGTCGGGGCTATAGTTGAAGAAAGTTTACCAACGGTACAGAGAGAAGTCATAGCAATAGAAAGAGAAAGATTGTAAACGCGTTCGCATTCTTCGTACTCGCGAGGTTTCCGTTCACCGACGCTTCTCATACTGCCTCTTCCGGAGATTGCGATCGGAAGCAACCCCAACTCGACCACGTGGTTATGAGTAAGCATCAGAGGCGCCGTGACTTCTACCGGTGAACGCACACCCCTAGGCACCACGTCTACGTTTACATTCGGACGAGCAACAACAATCATATCGTTGCTGTTTTTTCGGTATTAATACGTCCGAAATTCATTGGATCATATTATCGCGATCATAGAGTTTGTGCACGGTTTATTAATTGTTGAGCCCAATTCTTCGAAATAATTCATTGGCGCGTCGAAGAAAAGTGTCCATAAAGTCCGAGTTTGTTAACGCTGGAAATAAATAATAAGTTTGCTTAGTGAAATAAACGTAAAGAGATCACGCATAAGTGATCGAAGGTGATCAAGTTGGGAAGAAAAGAAAGTAGCAAGATCCCGGCCGCAAGGGATCCCGAAAGAAAGGAGGGTACAGCTGAGGTGGTCCAGTCCGGCTCAACGATCGGTGTCAGGAGGCCGAATCAGTCGGGCAATTCAGGAGGGTGGGTGCAGTGGTGCAGTGGTTGCAGGAGGGCCAGCGAGGTTGGGGTGGCCTCGTCTACAGGCGCGTTGCCACCAAGCGCACCGGGCCCCGGGGCTGCGGTGGTGGGCTGCCTGCTTGGGGTGTACCCGTGTTCTTCCTCCTCCACGGGGCCCAGGGGGCCCCTTACACATCACCACCTTCAGGCTTTACCGGCACCACAACAACCGATTGGCTGCCGTGCCTGTTGCTGCGCGCATACCAATCACCAACCTCCTTCGGTTCAGCTTACTAGCCAACGGGGCGGCCTATCGCTGAGGGTAGCGAGGGTGGCGTCCACCACCTCCGTCCGAGCCGCCCCCTACGCCCACCCCCAGCACCAAGGGCTGGGGCAGGAGTGCAGGTAATGATAAATCGCTAAGATACATTCCTACCTTGACTTCGATATCTATATATATATATAT
>NW_014569565.1:0-154391 GCF_001313835.1 Polistes canadensis | reverse complement strand
ATATATATATATATATATAAATATATTACTACTTTACTAATATCATCACCAAATAATACTACTTCTACTACTACTATTGTCGTCACTACCACTACTTCTACCACCACATCCGTTACCACTGTCTTCGTCGTCGTTCTCGTCCTCGACGTTGATCGATAAGATAGAATCCCAATAAAAAAAATAATAACCAAACAAAAAAAGGCAATAATACGTAGTAGCACGTCTCGCAAAAATAAGAGTAAATCTAAAATTAAAAAAGTACAAGTTTTAAATCAAAAGTAACTAAAAGATAAAGTTAAACAAAAAAAAAACAAAAAAATAGAAAAAAAGAAATAACAACAACAATAAAACAAACACGATCGATGGACTAAAAGAGCTATCCAAAACCAAAAACGCACGAAAAAGGTGTAGGGAGGAGACGGGGGCATTGGGTGGAGGTGGTGCGCACATCCTCGGCAGCCCGATGCTGTTCGTCCCGTTCACGGTGCCCACTTTCCCTGCGACGCACCATCAGACGACTCATCCTGCGCATCAGACGCACCATCAACAGCTGCAGGCCTCCAACCAGAATCCGGTGCAGCAGCCGCAGCAGCAGCTCAACCAGCTGAATCAGCTGAGTCACCTGAACCACCAGGGCATCGTGCCGGCGACAACCAATCAACCGACCGTACACAGCACCAGCTGTTCGCCGCAGCAACAAGCGACTACACCGAACAAGGTAAAGAGACTGCACAACCGCTAGCGTCCTCGCTCGACAGCTACCAACTTTCGCTCGCCGCGTGCTTTTATCTCGAGAGCGGATTGTTAACAAAAAAAAAAAATATATTAAATAAATAAAAAAGAAAAAAAAATTTTTGCAGCAAGTAGGGTATGTCATTAAATGTAGGTAATTGGTCAGCTTAGATTATAGACGCCTAAGTAAACTTACATGCCGAATGTTCCCTCGAACACAAGGTAGATCGTTGTACGAAACACGTCCATTCACGAATGCTGTGCTCGGTAGAATGCTCCTCAATCATAAAACACACATAATTCCTCCTATGAAGTATCCGTCTGTCGTGTGTACGTTTTGCTTTGTAACGAATGTTGCCACATGAAGTAGGTACACACATATTTCCTCTGCTACTTATAGTACTTGTATAGTTGGCTCGTATGTTAAGTTAAAACGGTGATGCGTGTATGATTGTTTGTGTGTATGTATGTATGTATGTATGTGTATGTGTTTTAAATACACGTATCAACGAACGAAGTTATCGAATATTACGTTCAAATAAGGACCGAGACAATTTTATGCACTTAACGGCTATGTTTGCTTTTAACTCGATCGGTCACTGTCATTGGCAGTGATTATAAAAATATCACAACAACTTTAATGACTCGTAGATCATTTATCATCCTGATAACGAAATATTGCTTTGAAGAATACGCATCGTCGGTTGCCTTGCGTTACTTCAATAAGTAATGGAACAAAAGAAAAAAAAACGAAATAAAACGAATTGAACGATTGCTCGTGAAAAGTAATTTTATCGATTCAAAAGTTTAGCTTTTAAAGTACAACGTGGTGTACACTTACGTCATATTTGTTAGAATCACTTTTAGTTCCTTACCGAGAAAAGCCGATATTTTGCTAGGATCGTTTCGTAGGAATATTACGCTCAGAGTGTATCGACGATAACATCGATCCTGATATAATACGTACTCGAATATAATCGATACTCATTGCTACGTACATAGGTACATTGGCTACACGTATCGTCTAGCGTATCGCAAGAAGAACAGGAGCAATCGGTATCGATTGTGCATCCGAGTAAAGCACTATACCGATATATATTTCTACGATATTTTTCGTTTTCACCAAAGAATGCAGCCGGCGGCAAGCACAACGAAAGAGTTCTTGCTTACCGGTATCGGATCGTTTCTTTCATATTTTTCGCTCGTAGCACCACGTAGCGGGCCGCGCTTTTATTATCCTGGCGTGGATTCAAGTCAATTTTCTTTAGCGAGCCATAACTCGCTTTTCGTATTCTTTCGAAGAGGACTTTCGTTGGGATGACGACGTTCGCCGTAGCGCGTGGTGGCAGCGTTGGCAGCGAGAATGCGACTTAATTTCTCGAATCCTGGCACCTCGCGTTAGTAGTCCGCGTTACCCTTTTCCGGGCTGACTCTTCCAGCCCGTTTCAAGTCGATCCCAATCCCTTTCCAACCCTTGTATCGCTTAGTAAGATCGTTCTTACGTAGACCGAGTCAACTTTTGGCGCCCGCTTGGGTTTCCGAGGAAAAGACACATCGTCTAGTCGAGCAAGTTATCAATTATCTGTGTACACCCTGTGAAAGCTATAGGATGCGACAGTTAAACATTGGGAAATAGAGATGAAAAGAACGTGAAAAAGAGATAGAAAATATAACAAAAACTAGACTCTTCTGTTTCAACGATCCAAGATTAAGAAATTTTACTTATTTAAGATAAGGGCAAGATAATATTTCTCTTTGGATACGCACGTAAATGAAAAAGATTGTTTTTCTTTAATGAGATTAATGATTACGCGAATACTTGATTTAGTTTTTCTATTATAACGATTCGTTGATCATCATCATCTCTCGGAAAAAGAAACAATATATTTTAAAATTAGTAAGAAAATGCGTAAGAGCTTTACAAAGAGATCCAACTTCCAGAATAGGAGCCCACTTTAAGAGAAATCGAAGAAGGAGGAAGAAGATGGAGGAAAGAAGAAGGATAGTAGGAAAAGGAGAGAAATAGTAGAATTTCTAAAGCGGAGGGAAATAGCTGGTGCGCGTTGGTAAGAGAGAACGAGTATAGAAGGAGCGGGAAGACTTTGAGAGTTGTTCGCGTAACTTTATTAATTAAAGGCCGTTAGTCCTTGTTGCTCGATACACCTTATATACCTGCTACGGTCGTGGCTCTCTTGTGTAAAGAAGACGAGATCCCTCATCCCAGTACGTACCAACCCCTGTTTCTTAGTGCCTCTATATCGACTCTTCTTCGGGTATCGATCATCGTCTCTGTCCATCGTAAATTCCGATGGATCACACTGTAATTTAATAAGATACTATTACGCCTTTGGAGAGTCGAATGAATCTTGCATGATATCGTTGTCCTTCCTTTATTTTTTCAGTTCTTATTTTTCTTCTTTTCTTTTTTGTTTTTTCTTTCCAATTTTCTTCGGACAAACAACGAAACACATAAATAATAAAATTCAAATTACACATAAGTAATATTATTAATTAACAAAATAGCATCAGCATGAAAACGTTTTACTTTATAATAATATAATTACGATGTTAAATTTAATTTCTTTAAATAAATATCTACATTTCTACACGCGGCTACGAAATAAATTGACTTATTCTATCACATTGGTCTACTTCGATACAATTCTCATACATCCATCAACCGTGATGTCGGAGCTTTGCCAATCCAATTTCGTTCCTTTTTACACGATCGATTCGACTTCATAGATCGTTCTTCTTCTTCTTCTTCTTCTTCTTCTTCTTGTAAATTTCTTTCTATTCCTATACATACAGCCGAAGATAATTTATTGCTTGCACAAGTTTCGGACGGTGGTCTCGAGAAAAAATAACAAAGAGTCTCGTGCCATGTCATTAAAATAAAATTAACTGGACGAAAGTGAAAAAATGAAAACAAGCGAAGAAACTCATTTAAAAAGTGGCAAAGGGTGTAAGGATGAGGAAAGATCGAGGGGGTTACGATAGGGAATGTCGAGTGAACCCGACAAGAGAGGGATTAGACTGTGTAACCGTTTTGAAGGAAAAGAGACACAAAGGTTGTTCCTATCTTTCGACTAAAGGGATGACGAGAATAAGCGCGAACATGAGCTGGCTGTCTGTGCCTGGATGGCTGGTTAATGCGCGCGCACACGCGGGGAAGATCAAAGCGATGGAGATGATTTCATTACGACACGGCACTCGTCTACTCTGTTGAAATATCAAAAGAGTCGCGGCTCCATACAAGTATGGCAGTCGTTTCCACAGACGCAGCGTACCTCACGTAGCGTGCCGCCTGTAACTTTCTAGCACAATGCTTTTATTATTCGTTCTTTCTCACGAATCACGAAATGAAGAAGAAGGTGGTTTGTTTGTTTTAAAAACGTCTTTTAAAACGTAGAATATTAGTTTGCTTGTGATATTATATTATTGAAATAACGTACGCGTTGGAATTTTATTCACATTAAAAAAAATATATATATCAATTAACAATATTAATGTTTGTTTATTTCGCAAAAAGTAGAATACATTTTTCCACGATATTCATCGTCTACGGTATTAGACTACAATTATACGTAATCAAATGACGTATCAACAATTGTTATGTCTTTAAAATAAAACAATACAGCCATTTATTTTTCTTCTTATCGCGAGTATATAAATCCAAACGTAATATCGTCAAAACGAAACCGGTGGTCGATTGTTCTACATAGACGTTGGAAGAATATACATTCAAAAGTCCCCGACCATTTAGAATAAAAATATATAAATATACATAGACACAGCTATATAGTATTTGGTCGAACGGTGCGAGGAAACTTATCATTTTTAAACTCGATTAACTTTCTTCACCCAGGCAGATTCGACGATTTTCCGCGGGCGGAACGGTTTTTATTCGGTTATCTTTCATCGATGCTCCGTCCGTATCGTATTCATTAAAGGGGTGGCAGAGGATGCCGGAAAAAAGCACGACTGTAGAGAGAGAGGAAATGGAACGGGAATAAAGGGATGAGGAACTGGATGAGGAACGGTATGAGGAACGGTATGAGGAACGGGATGGTTTGCGCGATGGTACTCCGCCGATACGGGGAAAGGCTCTCGCGTACGGCTGCACCGCAATTTCGCGGGATTTCAATAGCTTTCTGATATCCAAGCTCTTTCTCTCTCAGATCGATGTGCAACGTCGCTTAGAGTTTTCGCGCGGTCATGGGCACGCGTGCGCGTTGCACCGACCGATAAAAAGAGACAGAGCGTCGAGAATTTGAATGAGAAGGACAGAGAGAGAGAGTGAGAGAGAGAGAGAGAGAGAAAGTAAAAAAGGTATAGAACGAAACGTGGTGGAGGGATGGGGATACACGGCGAACGGGCAGTAATTAAAACGAAATTCCTAAAAAGGAGCAGCAACACGCTCGTAATGGATACAACGCGACGGTAACAGGGAGGGGTGAGGAGGAGTCTCTCGACGAAGAGAGATAGAGAGATAGAGAAAGAGAGAGCAAGAGAGAAAGAATAAAGGAGTAGTGGGGAGGTTATCATAAAATTTTACAAATGAGCGTCCCGAGGCTCACTCCCACGCGCTGGCTTACATAGAAGCCGGCGGGCCACGCAAAAATAAAAAAGTATATGGCAAAAGTAGAGGTAACAAAAAATGCCGAATAGCAGCAGAGAGAGTTTCAGAGCGGCCTGGTCCCTCCCTTTTCGTTCTCGTTTCTACCCCTCGCCATCGACTCGCACCCCCTGTTACTGTCGCTGTGCTCGCGAACCGCAGATACAAACAAACAGTACTTCCTACGCGAGAAAAAGAGAAAGATAGAAGTAACAAATGCCGGACATTTACATTTAACAGCGAGGGGTTTCCGAGGCTCACTCTCCCCCTTCTTTACTCATAACATCCCTTTCTCTTTTTTCTCCCGTCTTGCACCCTTTCGTTGCTCGCTATCGCTAACGAGAGGAACGAGAATACTCCTCCTGCACGTGCGATACTTCGGTGGTACTCGCGTTACGTATTATGGTACCAATGGCTAGTGTACAGAGCTTCTCGGCACTTGCAAATTTTCCGCTTTTAAATGTTAATTTTGGCGTAATCGATGGCACTCTGTCCGTAGCGAGGGTGCTGGACGATACGATTCCCGGGTAAAGGATAGCCGCCAATGCTCTTTGCCATTTGTTTCCGCCCACTCGCGGCAGCGGCCGCTTTGCAACGAGTTGTTCCACCCTTGTTCGGCATATTAAGTAGGATGCTCGATTACCCCTATTCACCCTATCCACTCGACTTTTTTTTTTTCTCTCTTTTATATTTATCAATGTATATATATATGTATATATTTTTTTTAAATTTCTATTTTTATTTCGCCATGTTCGCGCTAATTTATCTTTCGTCATATATGATAGACTAATTGAATTTCTTAAAAATTAACTGTTGTCGAGTATAAACTAAACTAAAAGCATCATGATTAAAATCGAGAATTCTATACTTATCGATCGACCTTTCGATCGATCTCTCTCTCTCTCTTTCTCTTTCTGTCTTCTTCGTGGACCATTAGACCGTAAAGAATTCTCGTGGTCGGTCACGTCAATCCGTGTAAGCGATGCGCGCGATTGCTAATCGGATAATCGTTGTCAGTGAAAACATGACAGGAATCGGATATCTGCGAGTTGACTTCCGAAAGGGTTCGCTACGATACAGCACGTTCATTTTCTCTCTCTCTCTCTCTCTTTCCGCGTCTACATTTTCCTAGGAGGACGAGTGTCCAATTATTGTTAACCGTCCGATTGTCGTCCACCCCACGTGAAAACCGTACGATACGCCGATCCGAGATAAACCATGACATTCAACTTAATAGAATTAGAAGATATCGATCTTTGAAAAGTTGAAAATGCTACTAAATGAGAGCAAATAAGAAGAAAGAGAAGAATAAGAAGAAGAAGAAGAAGAAGAAAAGAAGAAAGAGGAGTATTGCTAAACGTTTCTCCTAATGTCATTAGGCGATCTTAAAGTGCGGCGGCTCTCCTTGGCTAACTCGCTAAAACTACGTTTAAAACTTTTCCTTCAACTCGATCTTTTTCTCTTTTTTCTTCTTTAGTAGATCCCATTGTATCTACCATGAGAAAATAATATAGCTCCTGGTGATATCGATGTCTCCTACGCACGATATCGTACTTCTTTTATTATTCATGAAATTTTTCCGAAGCTTACCGTTCCTCCTTATGAAATCAATACAAACGATATGCGACAGAAAATCCATCTTCGAGAAGCAACCAACTCGTCGATTTTCTCTCTAAAAAAAAAAAAGAAAGACAAAGACGCGAGACAAGGAAATACGTATTACATTTTCTCCTCAAATCGTTAGAAATTCAAATACATTGGTGAGTGAAAGAGGGGGGGGGGGTCGGCTTGTAACTCGAAAGAGATATTTGGGCAGAACGAGTGTGCGATTATATATTTCTTCTCTCCTTTTCTTTTTTTTATTTTTCGTTTGTTTTGCCAAACGTATCTTGTAACGTACGTTCAAATTTTCAATGCTGGGGGTTGCCACGAGAACAAAATACGTTGGAGACTGAAAGTGGTCGACGTAATCGCGAGGTCAAAGGGAAACGGTGGAAAGTGCGAAACGGAAAGAGAAATAGAGAAACACGGAAAAAGAAAGAGTGAGAAAGAGAGAGAGAGTAAAAAAGAGAGAGAAAGAGAGCAAGATGGGGTTGAACGACTCGTTATGCACGAAACGCATTACTTTTATCTCGACCAAGCCGAGAGTGGCGCCGAATTGCAATCAATTTTTTGTCTTTCTTTCACATCTCCCCGCAGGCATCGTTCATTCTCATTTACTCTCTCGCTCCTTCTCTCCTTCTCTCTCTCTCTCCCTCTCTCTTGCTTTTACTCGCTTCGCAGTCCAGTCGGTTCCATTCCTTTTGGTTCCGTTCGGAGTCGATCCCATAGCGGCCCTGTCGCGGGTTGCTCCGTTCGTTCGTTCGGGATGGCTGGCTGGCGTTACCCCGTGCAACTAGAATTTGCATCCCGGATTCCGCTATTTGCATTTCAATTTCGCGAGACTCTCGCCACCGTTCTGCCGTCGTCGCCATTGCCAAACGATGGATACAAACATAAATACGAATTCAAGGGTCCGCGCGACAGACTATACTCGCTCGCATAACTTCGACGAACATAGAGTCGGGGTACCCTTCATTAGCCTCGGTTTACGGACTAGACACGATTTCCTGCTCCACTTGCATTCTTTTTTATACATACCTATTCTCGTTTCGGTTATCTAGCTCGTATATATTATATCACTGATTATGTTTAAATAAACGATAATAAAATAAAGAGAGAGAGTACGACAAAGAAAAATGATCGAATATTAAAGTCGTGTCAAACGATAATGAGATTAGAAATCCTACCTTCAAAATATTACGTTACGCTAATGAATTTACGTCAAAAGTTAATAAACCGAGTACTTGGGAAATTTTGAAACGACATTCCAATACATGCTGGTGATATAAAAGAACCTGTTAATCGACGACACATTAATCGTTTCGATTAAACTTTTAATTACGGCCAACCGCGTTAATTAATATTCGTTCGATTTAGAGTATGAGGGAGGAAGGGCAACCAGTCGTAGTAAGCGAATCTACTATTGGTAGTAGTATAGTCTCTCTCTCTCTTTCTCTCTCTCTCTCCCCCTTGCTTTCATTCTCTGTCTCCCTCTTATCCATTCTCTCGCTCTTTGCGAGACAACTGCAATAGTTTGAGCACATTACATGTTAAACACAGATCGAGCTCGAGCACTTTGGGCGATGAATCGCTTCTAAGCAGAGCTAAGACGAGAGAATGCATTCTCTCTCCTTCTCTCTCTCTCTCTCTCTCTCTCTCTCTCTCCTTGTTTCTCTAAATTCTACTTTCTCGTCGAGCCGTTGGTGCGAAGCGAATATACTGTTCGCTACTTCTCGGCGTTATATTCTATTTCTCTCTTTGCCTCTCTCTCTCTTTCTCTTTCTCTCTCTCACTTTCGAGCAAACTACCAAACTTCGTCCGCATTCCCAACCATCGTCATTCCTTGCTACATGCGGAGCAAAAACGTTAATACGACGTCTCTCCCAAAGTCCACGTCGGACTATATTCTGTGATTTATCTACACAGATGAACGCATGCCTACACATATCAACGGATCCATATATATATAGATGTGTGTACCAACACAAAGAGAATTTGTATAGAAAGTCAACGGTATTCTCGGCCGTTTATACTTTAGCATAAAAGCAACGCCTCGGAGATATTACGCAAGCAAAGCAACGACTGTCACGCAATAAATTCGTATACGTCAAAAATCTTCCAGTTTCGAAGTAGAAAAAAGACAAAAGAAACCTTGCACAATTTATTTCGAGAGATATTACGATTCAATATTTTAATTCCGTTAGAAGAAGTGTTATGTTGAACGATCGTAGTTTAATAACGAGCTGAAATTATCGGTTTGTCTGCCTCGATGAAGATAAGAGTGTATTGATTATTTCCATTACCGGACGATATTCGTATTCTATCCATCTAGTCCTGACTTTAATATCGAATTTCTAACGTCATTTGTCTCAGCCAAAAATGACTGGTATATCGAAATTTAATTCTTTATTTTTTTTTTTCCAACACTTCTTTATCGAAAATCACTCTTTTCGCTGCACCAACGATATTTCTCATTTGCTCTTGCTGGCCAAGATCATTAAATACGCAACGTGACTTTCAACCGTCTCTCTTTCTCTATTTGTTAGATAGCTAGCTAGCTAGCTGAGCTGGTTGCTCAGTAAAAAGTTAATACGACTCGTCTCTCTTGCAACGTGTCCACGTTAGAGTACATCCGGTGATTTATCCAGGCTGATGCACGCTCGTAACCGCGCGTACACCATGACGGTATAACTAAACCTTTCGCTCTGGAGAGCCCCTAAGGCGATGCTCTCTTCGCCGCCCACCGTTAGATCGATCACATGTGCTTCCTCCCTTTCCCTTTCTTTCCTTCTCTCTCTCTTTCTCTTTCTCTCTCTCTCTTGCCATGCAACACGGAGTCGGCCGATCGTGATCGTCAAAGGGTCGCTCGCTCGTAATCAGTCGTGCGAGGGCTCACGCACGTCCTACCGCGACTATCGGGGTCGTTAAACCCCACCTCCAACCCTTTCTAGTCATCCTTTACCCTTCGCATCCAACAACCCATCGTTCGTTGCAACGACGTAACGGACTACTCCGTCAACTGGCTACTCTCTCTTGCACTTGGCTGAATCTTTGGTAGTTAAACTCGAGATAGTGAAATAGTCTCGCGAGAAACTTAGCGTAAAAACGGATAGCTGGATCTAAAGGAACTTCCTCCTATTCCTTCTCCTTTTGATCGACGAATATAAAATAGAAAGATGTACGGATGTTGTTGCTTCAAACGAATTGACTTAAACGTGACTTACTTTCCAATTTTCTCTTTTCACTTTGTCTAAGAGTATAAGGTCCCTTACTTCGTTTTTCATGAGCAATACATAGTGCTTATCGGTTGAAAGAAATTTCATTTCTCCCGGGAGAAATTCGTTCCTCGAATTATTGTGCTTGCAGATACGAAGAATAGAAACATAATCGAGCGCTAAATTCACTACGTTATTTGCTCAAAAATTCTTTCGCAATAGTCTATTTCTCTTGCTTTTATTTCACTGAAATTCCCTTTTTTACGTTTTTTTCTTTTCCTCTCTCCTAGTTCTTCGCTTTCTAATATTGGCTCGAATCTAGCTTTTCTCAGTGGTGGAGGAAAAGTAGCACGGGCTAAGGTCGAGGGAGCAGGAAGTAGATTGCAAATGAGGGTTTCTGCAGTGGCTGTATTTCTTGCTGAGGTTTTTTAATCCCAGGGGCACCGCGATGTTAGGTCCAGCGTCTGTAAAAGATAGCGATAAGAGAGAAAGGGTGAGAGAGAGAGAGAGAGAGAGAGAGAGAGAGAGAGAGAGAGAGAAGATGCTTCTTCGTGCATCTCTCGTCTTCTTTTATTACGCTTTCTTTCCATTTTTCTCTCCATTTTCCTTCCTTCCTTCTTTCATTCCTTCCTTCCTTCCTTCCGTCCTTCCTTCCTTCCGTCCTTCCTTCCTTCTACGATGATTTTCTTCTGGCGTGACCGCTTTTTATTTCGCCGACCTTTCTCCCCGAATAAAATGTTCCTCCGTTGCATACTCTACCTAGGTATATGTACACAGAAAGCCCCATACATTTATGTCCTTTTCGAGAGAACTCTGAATGCGCTGTATTGTGTATCTCGTTTTGCTTAAAGGCGAACGCCTGTTACGAGTCTACAATCTCCACCGACTATTTTTGTCTTCTTAAAAACTCTCTAAACTTTACAAAACATTGTCGTGGTTAAAAAGTAATAGAGAAAGAGAAAAAAAGAAACGTATAGAAAAAGATTAAATAGGGAAAGTTAACGACGATTCGAATTTGTAAGATATTTCGCGTTGTTTTTTTCTTTTTGACTTTTACAGTTAGTAGTATCCTAGGACCGATCGAAACGATCGTATTTTCAACGGTACAATCTGTTTACGAGTTTTCTACGTCTCGCGATGTTAAGCTTTGTCTCGGAGATATATATCCTGGTTTGCGAGGACGTGATACCTCCCACGGGAAAAGCTGAGGCACCTGCTTGCTCCCAAGTTGGCCCAAACACAATGCTGTGCGCGTTGTGCTAGAAACTGTCCGCTCAAACACTTTGTTGCGCATCGCCATACCCGTTCTCGCCATCCTTCTATTCCACCTCCTGCTTTTCCAACAATCTACACACGCATATATGTATATATATATATATATATCTTCATATTAAATCTGTATATATATATGTAAGTAGCAATATATATATACAGAAATAGTACGTATTTCAAAGTATTTGTTTGGAATAAATCGACAAGTCCAAGGGAGAATTTCCTTTTATTTCCCAGTCGGGACAAAGTCTCTCTTCTATCCTAACAATGTAGGTAAAACTGTTCACGAATCGGCTTTAACTTCATCCCTCTGGTTAAACTTTCCTATTCGATTGGAAATCAAACGTTCTATAGATACCTATGCGTTATAAAATGGATTCGATTGGTAACCGCATTCTATTATACGATTCGAAATTATTTTAACCTGGCTATGTTACGCTCACTCGATCGCTCACTCGTAAGTACACTTGTCCTCCCGCGACTCGAACGATAATGGTATATTCGATAAAACTATTGGCACGCACAAGAACTGTATTCCGATGGCCAGGAATTCTAGCGTATTTGAACGAGACAAACCAAAGCCGCGGTACGCAGCGTTAAATAATTGCTTGGTATCCGCTCGATTCTCGAGGGTGATTCGAATAGCAGGGGATTGTCCGTGAATCGAGCGAGGTCCTCGGAAAACGGGGTAGTCGTGGGTGGTAATGCTAGTGGTGTGGTGGTGGTGCCATCACCATTGCCTGGGGTGGGACCGGTGAAGGGAGTTTGCTCGAAATGGAAAACCATGAAAAAAAATTGAAGCAACATAGAGAGAAACAGAGATACAGAGTGAGTGAGTGAGAGAGAGAGATGGAAAGAGTGAAGCTGCAATAGAAGCGGTGGAAGAGTAAGAGAGGAAACAAGAGAAGCGATAAACGAATCAACGGTCGTCGGCCAGAGGCTGACCGCCGACCGCGCCCCTGCATTCGGCACCGACGAGAAATTGAAAATGGAAATGTTTAATTGCCCGAAAACACGACGCCCGCTCTGACACGCTGCTTTTTTATACACTCCTCTACCAGTCTCTCTTTCCTTTTTCTCATTCTCTTTCAATCTCCATCGAAAATAGCAGAAAACGTTGAGAGTCGCGTTCGTAACGTGTCAGCTACTAGAAAAAACTTCACTTCTTTCCAAAGAATCGAAATAGTTTTGTCATGCAATACCAATGCGAGTAGAGAGAACCCGTGTTATATTGAAAACAATTAAAGAGTGATTAATGTGATAGTTTTGTTTTGTATCTAATATTATTCTTTTCTTTCCACCTATGTTTTTTTTAATAACGATACTTATTTAAATAATTACTCGATTAGATAATCGAGAAGACAATTTGTATGAGAAATAAAATAAAATAAAATTTATAAAATAGCTGATGAGGAATTTTTGTTTGTTTCTGGCTTCGAAGTAGCTGAGCAGGGGCGCGTAGTTTGTCGCAAAGTTTTCATTTACAAGTAAATGTATCTGGAAACTATATTCATAGAACATCGCTGAACAATGAGCGTTAGCTGAAACGTACCTTGGGTACCCCGTTCCTTTGTGGCGTCTAGCCCGTGAAGCCTCGCAGAGCCTCGTTATCTTTTTATCTGGTACTCGTTCTACCCTCTTTCTAGAAAGAGGAGAGCAAGCGTACGAGAAATAAAGAAAGAAGGAAAAAGAGAGAAAGAGATGGAGAGAGAGAGAGAGAGAGAGAGAGAGAGAGAGAAAGAGAGAGAGAGGAGAGAATGAGGTAGAGTGATGAGTCGGGCTGGCGCACATGAGACACCCACATTAATTATTTTTCTTCGTCCTTTTGTTTTTCCTAGCCTCGCCACCTGCCAAGCCCGCCATTTTGCTAGACGTCACTGTCCGCCAGTTTTAGTAGGATCGAGTTTTCTCTCGGTTAGTCTCTGCTACTCTTCTAACATTATTAAATAGCACGACCTACATATCCGATCGATTTCATCACGTTCGATTCTATGTCAAACGAGACATAACACGTTTTTGGGGATAGTTTTCGCGTTTTCTCATTGATAAAAAGGATTAATTTATTTCTATAAGATCTGCTATTTGATTGAGATTAGACCATCAAAGAAGAAACTTATTTGGAAATTTCAACGGGAACGCACTAGGCCTATCGCGCTTGAAGAGGGCGGCCTCGAGCGTGTCTTCAATTTTACCTAATAAAATGGAACCTAGCGCCTTGTTAAGCCACCCTTTGGCGCTTGCTAGTAAATTAATGAGCTCACTGCAACACTACACCGTGCAAACCCTTATACCGTCCCAGACATCCCCGACCACCCTCTCTCTCTCTCTCTCTCTCTCTCTCTCTCTCTCTCTCTCTCTCTCNCCTTATACCGTCCCAGACATCCCCGACCACCCTCTCTCTCTCTCTCTCTCTCTCTCTCTCTCTCTCTCTCTCTCTCTCACTCACTCTTTCTCTCTCACTCTACTTCTCTGGAAGTCTACTCGCTCTACTCGCTCTGCTCAGTCTACTCTCGAAACCAGCATTAAATCATACATCAGCGCATGGTGCGAGCGAGGTTGAAGGGGTGGGAATTGACGAGGAGTAGAACGTGGAAGGCGGAAGGGGGTGTCGCGTATCCTAGTAACCATCGGTCGGAGGAGAGTACGGACTTTGACGGAATTTCAAGCGGAACGGGTGAGAGAGAAAGCTGATGGAGGACATGAACGCAAGTAGGTGAGCGTGAGAGCGGTGGGGGAGGGAAGTGGTAGGGGGAAGGGAGGGAGGAAGAAGAAGTATGAGAGGACAGACAATGTGTAAGCGATCTAACCATAATTAGCATAAAACGTTATAACCTTCTAACTGATAGAAGAGTTTGAGTTTTCGATACTAAAACGATATCCTACTATAACTGGACACAATAAATCTTGCAACATATGTTTCTCCAAGTGAAACTTTCTAAGACATGTTGCTGTGGCGACAGCTTTTCTCTCTTATCGTAAAACCTTTTATTTCGTGGAATGTTCCGTGCCACACCGTGCCATTCTCAACATGAAGAGTAAAAGAGAGAGAGAGAGAGAGAGAGGGAAAGAGTTGGCGAGAAGCGTGGCACGTAGCAGCTTCGTCGTAGACGTTTGACGATGCAACGGGTGAACCGAGTGGTATAAACAGTGAATAGCCTGGCACCCGTTCAAGGTTATATTTTAAGTAGTTTCATACACGTTTTCGTCCAAGCGGATTAAATCCGGCTCGTGGCTAAGTGGAGGTGTGTTTTTGCTCTTACACATACATTGATACGAACGGGGGATATGTGTTAGCAGGGACGAATCCGGGGTTTGCGTATCGTCCGAAAGACGATTCGGCCAAGCTCAACTCGTGTAATCCCCTTTAAAACCGACAAGAATTAACTTTAGCACATCGCAAATTCGCGCCACATTTTCGCGGTTCTTATGAATATAAGCGGGGGCAGCCGGTACGCGACTACCTAGGTGCAAAGGACTTTGGAAAAGGGTTCTCTTGTGGTCAGAGAGAAATAGAGGGGGAGAGATAAAAGGAAAAAGAGAATGGTGATGGCACTGTTGGAGAAAGGTTAGGAGACGAAGAAAAACAGACGGACGCTAAGAGAAGTTACAGAATAGAGAAAAGGAGATGGAGAAAAGCGAAAGTGTATGTATATGTGTGTGTGTAAGAGAAAGAGAGAAAGAGAGAGGGAAAATGAAAGCACGATGAAATCCAGCAAGGTTTCTGAATTTAGGAGGCTCACCGAGCAGAGGCAATGAAGTTATAACACGGTTCTGTGGAGCTCCACTCTCGAGAATAGCTCCGTTGGTTTCCGCTTCCTTTCCGCCCCGGGTCTTTTAATCTCGTTAGCACGCCCATCCCTAATATCGTCGATCTCGTTTTCAAAGTGTCCATCGTGAAAATATTATATTAGGTGGAGTAGTAAACGATTAAACGGTACTTAATCGATCCTGAAAGATAAGAAAGGATTGGCGCAGTGGTATCACGGTGGAGGAAATCTTCAAAGTTAATAGTTTGTGTTAGACACGTCTCGATGTAACATCGTTCGAACATGAAATTTAATTAATCAAGAGACGATGGTAAACAGCAATAGAAGCAAGCGTCCTTCTCGGTCTAACCCAACGTGTTCAGTCATTTGTTCTCTCACGATTTACCGTAGCAAACGTGGTTACGGTCGCTGACTATCTCGGCCAACGATCTATCAATTAATTAACGAAAATTATGCTTCTTGCTAAATTAATACCAGAGCGAGGCGTCGCGACGCGGTACGGCACGGCGCGTTAACGAAACACCCGCTGCTTACACACTCGCTTCGTTTCGCAAACGCTACTACTCGGCCTCGCCGCGAATTACCGGATATCTTAATGAGTACCGTAATTAATACGAACGCAGATTGGTGGGACGTTCGAGGTACCGGGAGCTAGATAACGTTTAATCGGAACGTACGGGCTTTGTCGCGGACGTGTACAAGATAACCGTATATCTCCGCTGTGAAATGCAAACCGAGACACCGACCACCGCGGACACCCCTCTCTCTCACACACACATACACACTCTTGCCCTCGCCGGCTGCATTATCCGTGGACTGGATTGTGGTATACCGCTACCACCCTATATATATAGACGCCACACCTATATATTTTATATATATATGTATATATTAACACAAGTATATATTATATAAACACTTATGTACATGTCCATATATATATAATAATATCTTATATACATAAATATATAATATGAGTATATAGATAGTCAAGTGTATATATATATGCATCATGAATTCACGTTACACGTGCGTTCAAAGCTCACGAGCGATGGTTCTACGCGTACCTCCGGTTGCCGGACAAAGCTGTTATCCTTGCCGACGATCGCGGTGATAAAACGTCGCTAGAGCTTGCGCAAGTCGAGCTTGCTGCTGTCCGTATTACAGCCCTACCTAATCTTCCATCTCTAAAGCTCTACGTGGCCATTCGAGTCTTACTATTATCGATGCTCACCAGCCATATGCCTCGGTTGCTTTGCTTTTACAACTTTACAATCTTAATCTAATTATGCTTTTCTATACGATAATTGTATCTATCGTGGTGATAATTTCTTCCAATCTTTTTCCAATCTCTTATATCTTTATGATAATACAATTTGATTTGTTTTTTTTAAGAAATACCATTTGAAAAGGAAAATTCTTATACGACCGGAAAAGAAAATAATTGTTCGAATAATTCTCTCGTTTCACGTGTTCTTACTATTTTAAATAGAAATTAAAATAGAGGAAGAAAATATCTTACTTATCGCTGTTTCTTCTCTTTTGCGAAACATCTATTCGTTGTTATCCCTTCCTCCTGTTTTACGAAAAGGCCTAATAAATATTAACAAGAATCGCGGCGAAATGGTAATCCGTGAAAGTTCTTCTTCATGGAAAAATACCACCAAGAAGATGCGGTTGGAGAAAGTGAAGAAAAGATGGATGTTACGGTTTGAACAATGTGCAACGAAAAGAAATATACGTATCTTGTATCTGTAAATATACGATTTTTTACGTAAATTTCTACGGGTCGTCGAATTTGTCGCATCTAAGATCGAAACTTACGGCGATACCGTCCGATAAGCCGATCATGTCCCTTTCGTTTTTCAAAGCAAAAATAAGCATGACGTTAATTCCACTTAAGCCTCTTACGTTCTGGACGCCTACCAAAAACACTTCACCGATCACGCGACTAGTCGGATGTTCTTTTTTCACGAAGGACACGAAATCTGTTAGACTTTTTTACGACGTAGGAACTTGGTCCTGCGAGCAATTCGTTTCGCGCCAGAAACATTTCTCTTTCTCTCTCCCTCTTTCTCCCTCTCTCACTTTCTCTCTTTCTCTATCACCTTATCCCTTTCTATTCTCCCCTCATCCTCTCATTTTCCTTTACTGCGCGTTTCCCGCTCGTTTCTCGCTCACGGAAATGGAATTTCCGAGTAGAGTCCTACAAAAATTGATTCGTTTAACCCGCTCATTGTACCTAACAAGATTCGACGAGTAGTACAGGCAGCGACGACGATGACGAGAACGACGGGATTCCATCGAGCGGGAAAAGGTCCGAGCAAGGCTGCCGGCGATGGCGATGGCGATGGCGATGGGGGTTGGTTCGTTGGAATAATCGTGCGTCTCGCTTTCGGCTTCGAATCTGGAAGGGCGAAGGGCATGGGGCCGAGTTGAACGGAGCAACGCAGGACAGGGCTATTCTAAGGGCTCGAGATTACAAGCCATTGTTCCCGTCGCACCCTTTGTCTCAAATCCACCCTACCACAGCTACCACTACTACCTCCTCCTTCTTCTCCACCTCTTCCTTCTACCATTACTCGTTTCTCTTCCTTCCTTCTTCTATAAAAACCCACCGTTTCCCACCCTCACTTCGCCCTCCTTTGTATTTTTAATTCGCAACTTTGTAACCATCTTCTCTCTCTCTCTCTCTCTCTCTCTTTCTTTCTATAACACTAAAAATCCCGCCAACAACCTACTTCATCCTTATCATAGCTGCCATACTTTCACAACCGGTAGCATCATCTGAATCTCGATTCCACCCCTAAAATAGATATCCTCCTGTTCAACCTTCATCAACGTTCGTTTTCACCGCGATTATTCGGCCTTGCGGATCTCGTAGAGGACTTTGCTACATCTTTCTTCCTACCCTCGGAAACATGTAAATTAGTACGGACTTCGTCGAGCAACACCAAAAGAATTAACTACCAACGATATACGCGTCGACAGAAGGGGGAAATGTAATTGAACCGAATTAAAGAAAGAAAAATCTCGGGAGCATAAAAGAGAGCTAAGGGTCAAAGGCATTGAGTTTTTTTTACTGAAGACTGATACTCGACAGCCTCTCGTTTGTATCTCTTAATCAAGGCCGGCCGAGTTCTTTCACCATGGAAATCATTCATAGTGGTAATAGTACACTCCTACGCAATATAGACGCAATTAACAAGGATTTAATAGCACGAGATCTTCCGTATAATTACAAGTCAGTCCATGGCCGCTCTGCTAGGAGTTTACACTCGACGAGATCCTCGCGGATTGTTGAAGGACGATGAAAATCCATTATAGATAACGAGTGATAGAGATAGAAACGAAGATAGGAGAGAGAGAGAGAGAATGACAGATAGGTTTAGGAGAGAATGGAAGGCAAGTTGTAGAATGAACAAGACGAGAGAGAGAGAAAGAGAGAGAAAGAAAGGTAGACAAAGGATCAGTTAGAAAGAGAAGGTAATAGATCTGGGCTGAAGTAGTCGAGGGTAACTCGGTGGTATCCGAAGTAACGTCGAAGAGCCAGCATACGAAGTGCCAGGATACGCCTCCTTCGAGGATTTGCGGAACGATTCTCCGCTACGACTTTGAAGTCGTTGGATAAGAGAGGACCCAATGAGAACCGTTTCTTACTCCCTCTTACTCTATTTCTTTCTCTCTCTCTTACTTTATATCTATCTATCGTCGGCAGTAAAATAACAACACCAAAGAAGGCAAAATAGAATAGATAGAATTGTCGTTTCTCGTAATTGAAAACTTTTAGTAAATTCGAAGAACCACTCGAGTAAATACGATCTCCTATTTTTCTAAATCTATATAACACTAAACGCACGAGGAGTTTCTTTTTCAAAGGCTATAATATAAACGAGCGAGCATAGATTACAATCACTTTTATATCAGATTACGAATGTTAAGTAAAAGATATTGCTTTTCTATTTTTTTTTTTAAGATAAAAAAGAAATAGAAGAGGTTGTAATAGGTATCGAGTTGGTCTGGTCCGTCGTACCAGCCGATAGTCCGATTAAAACCGACTCTAAAATCCTATCCTAACCATCCCTGAACAGGACCCTCCCTTAAAACCACCGCACCGTGGCCATTTCGTTTTATTGTTCGGGACACCATATGCATAGCAATAACTATGGCCTCCTCTGCATGGACCCCCACGATGCTACGCAGCCCTCCGAAACTCTTTTGCCAAGCCCCAAGCTGACGACCTCGTCGGCTACTCTGGCTTTGATAGAGTCAGCAAACCATTCTCCGCATGCTTCGCTTTTGCCTGATTTCTCTGGCATTTTTTTTTCTTTTTTTTTTTCTTTTCTACTACCCTTCTTTTTCTCACACAAAGACGACAACGACGATGACGACGACGACGACGACGACGACGACGACTACGACGACGACGACGATGTGAAGTAACGATCGACTGAAGTATTCGAAGCTCGAGGGTCGGCTCTTCGAGTTTAAAAGCACGGATAGGCTTTAAACACGCGTCGTTGAATACAGATCCAAATGTAGAGCCGCGTTATTACGTTTTTTCACCACCACCAACGACGACGACGTCGACGATGACAACAAGCTCAAACAATACGATTACCGTAGCTAATTAGAATAATGGAAAAGTCATATATAACCGTTATCTAAAGAATCTTATTAACTTCTTTCTACTTCTCTATTCATATGTCCATTAGTTCATTAATTAAAATGAATACAAATATAAAGAATATTTTAAGATCTCATGCCTCGTTGTCTATATCAAATTTCTTCTCGAAAAAAAAGAAATCTTCCAATAAATAAAGTCCCATTCATCGTTAAAAAGATCGTTCGATTGAATCGCTTCGCAGTTTACAAAGTTGACATTTAGTTATCGTTAAACTGGAATATCTTCGTTTCTTGGTACCTCGTAACGCCGTCTCCAAATCGAATAAGACCATGGAATGGAACTAAAGCGATTAAGAAAGAGCAGTGGGTGGGTTGAAAATCTGGAAATGCATGCGTGCAAAGGTTAAACTCTTGGATATGTTAGAATCCATTGGATAAACTAGTTGAGAGAGAAATACGTAGAGAATAAGAGACAGTGATAGTACGGTGGCTCGGTTTTCATTGGTGCAACAGCCTATTGGCATTACAGCGATAGTTAGAGAAAGGACTCGGAAACACGTGTAAAGCAAGGTGCGTGCCACCAGCTGTTTGACAGTTTGGCATGTTGCCTACCATCGTCTATGCCATCACCTATGCCAATGTATCGACGTCCTCTTGCTGTCGTGTCGACATTATCGTTACAGTGTTCACCGTAACACTTTCGCATGCATGCACACGAGTCCAACGTTGTATATCTGCAAATCGGTCAAATCGTTCTACCTACCATGTAATATACATAACATTGATGTGTCGAATTTACGCGGCTAGCTTGCTCTTGCTATAATGAGTTCACGATTTCACCTCGTTCGCGAATAATCATATTGATCTATGAGCTCTGAAATTGAGCTTAAACCACGTACTATCATCAGAAATGTATTACACGCTTTGTGTATTTTTGTCGTATTGTCGACAATTGAGATATAACACAAAAAAAAAATAGATGAATTTATGTAGATAGTATTAACGTACGTAATTTATTTACTATCTAAATGTAACGTGTCACATGTTAAAATGATATATTATAAAAATATTCATATTTAAATTTGACACATAATTCGGATTGAATAGAATATTTCGATATGTCGAGAAAAGAAAAAAAAAATAAGAGAAGAAATGGATCGAATGATCGGAAAGTCGGGACGTGACATTGGCCATAAACGACCACCATAAGAGTATCTCTCGTTCACCTTTTCAGGGATTCAAAGGCGTCACGACGACAACGACGGTGTTCGCGTTAGAATCCTATGGGAAAATTATCCTTTACGCCATATCCAAGAGCACGATATTGTGAACCACATGATATCTCCATAGCGGCTGGGAAAATCGTTTGAGACGATTTCGTCTATTTGCAATAACAGTTCGGTGGGTTACAGTGAACGAAAGCAGAAACGCGCGTTCTCAACTACTACGACGACTACGATGGTATAAAAGGTCGTGCACGGATTCAGTTTCCAAACGGGCTTCGCGCCCCCACCGGGATAACCTTTATTTTAAGTTGCTCGTACGAATGCAAATTAGAGCGACATCGCGAGAGTTTAAACAACGGAACAATAAGAAGGGAAGGGTAATGTGCCGAGCGTATTGTAAAAGCGAAACGACTACGCCGCTGTTCGCGAGATTACGACGAGTGTGTTTGCCAATTGCATACTTCCAATATAACGTAAAAAATATTTCAATCGTCTGGTTCACTTATGAAACTATATTCCCTGTTTGTCGAGTTTTCATAATGATCCTCTCGTGTATCTCGAAATAAAAGTAAATTCCTTACGAATTGAATAAATAAAAAAAAAACGAATCATCTTTCGTAATTATTTTCTTTCAAAACTCACCACCCCCCACCCCACCCACCCAACTACGAAGTTCGACAAATCGGATAAAAAGTTTTAATCGAGACAAATCTCGTTCTGCTTTCGATACGATTGAAAGAAAACTAAAAGAGGGGAAAAAATAACGCGTGTATTTCCTAGGGTGGAAGAAGAATAAAAAGGAATAAAAGAATCTACGGAAAAGAAAATGAAAGAAAGAGAGAAATTCAGCACAACGTGCTAGTGCCATCGTACTAAGAACTACATGATCCGTGGTGGTCAACGTACCGTAACGTTATATCCATCCCATATGCTTCGTAGCAAGTATAGGTATCTTTCGGTTCATGCCAAAAGAATCAACCTTGAATAAGACGACGACTATTCGGCATCCTGTTTGACTTTCTTTCATCTTCTTCTTTTTCATCTTCTTTATTTAATACTAACTCGAATTCGTGTGGTTGTGCTTACAACGACAGTAAATATAATATAATGTGAAAAACAAATTTCACGATCTTTCTCGAAACTATTCTAGATAAATAAAACTATAATAGATAAATGAAAACAAACGTTTGTTCAAAGACATCGATTAATTCTTTAAATACCTGACCAATCGAACAGGTACATTACAGAAAGTTCATAAAAGAATGAGCTTACGTTTCAGCAACTTTCACTCAACGATGAAATATTTTTAAAAAGAGAAATCGCCGGTGTGGATAGATAAACGAAGATAGTTAAGGGAGTGAAAGGGAGAATTATAAAGAGAGAGAGAGAGAGAGAGAGAGAGAGAGAGAGAGAGAAAGAAGAGGTACAACAGTTGATGTAGTTGGAGAAGAAGAAAGGGAGTACGAGAGAGCTTATCAAGAGCTTTAAGTTTCGCTCGCGGAAGCAGTCGAGTGAGAACGGGCGGTCGTCGGCTTAATCCTGTATTGTAAACTAGACGGCATACAACGACAAGTTTTCTACCGTACACGCCTCTCACTCCTTCTATTGCCGTTCTCCCTCCTTCTTTCTATCTCTATCTCTTTTTCTCTCTAAAGATAGGTACAGGTTAATCTGTCCCAAGAGAATATAACTCGAAAGCCGGAAGAAAAGTTTCTTTTCTTCTTTTATCATCGTGCTGCATTCGATACCTTCTTTCTTTTTGCCCCTCCCCCCACCGCCTATAAAAATTATTAACAATAATAATAAATATTTGCTTCGAAGACTCCCAAGGGTTTAACAATCGACTTTGTGATCCAACATTATAAAAGAACATAGAATTCTCTCGTATCCTAAGCTCGAATAACTATAAAAATTGAAGGAATTTGTAAATTTGTTTTATGTAGATACCTTTAAGAACATTGAACTTTTTGAATATTCGATCACATTTTTATGATGAAATTCGTCGACGGAATATCGCTGATACATCTATGAAACGATACTATTGATTATCAATACGTCGATCGCATAAGTCTGGCAAGCGCCTTTCCGATTTCTTCAACGGCACCACGCTGCTTTTAAGCCTCTGATACCGCGCGAAGCGGATCGTTTTGTTCAATATTGAAAGCCGTCTCTTCAGTGGGTAAAATTTAAATCAATGGAATCTTAAAACGTATTCCTCTTCTTTTTTTATTTTATTACGACAGAGAGAAAATTTCTATGCTGAAATAAGATTCTTGTAATTCGTTGTTATGAAATCGTTCGTACATATTGTATTCGTAATTTCTATTGGTTGGACCTAAAAAATGAAAAAGGTAAAAAAAGAAAAGGAAATAAGAAACGTCGAAGTGAAATAAGAAGAAGAATTCAAGTGAGTAGTCATTTATTAGAATAGCTCACTTTTATAACTTACTAAGCGTATGTACTCTTGAATTCGTTACTTATCATGCAATAAATGTATACTATTCAAGAAAAAGGGTAGTTTACCTGAGAGTACGTTAGCGATGGGAAAAGAGCACGGTGGATACTGCTTGCCGTTGTTGCTTTTCCCTTGCTGCATCTCCTATCCAGCCACGAACGCCGGCTACTTTCATACATTTATTTATGAAAGGCTATGAATAAATGGATGCTAGCCTTTCTCTCACGCCTAGAGTTTCAGAAAGCTGATATCGTGTTGTTACCATACAGACAAACCGAATATAATGGCTGTACCGGGAGTACCTTGTCAAATTCATTATCCCATTTTGAGATCTCTACTTTTACCTGGCTTTACTTCGATCATCTTCTGAGACTCGAGAAAACACGTTTCGTAGAAATAGAATAGTACATCTTTGAGATTTTACGAGAGTACAGACGACATCAATTCTATTATAGATATTTTCTAACTGAAACTAAAGAAAATATCGAAATAACGATGATCTATTATTAATTTATCTTTCAAAAACATATTCTCTTTAAGAAAAAGTATCTATTAATAGTAATTAAAAGTTAAAAATACTAAAAAATTGTCCTTTTAAAATAAATATTAAAACAAATCTATAGAGATTTTTCGATGACAGTCGTTCGAACGACTCGACGAATGCTTGACAAAAAAAAAAAAAAAAGAAAAGTATTTCCCATTTATTTTCCAGCTGGCCTCACCTGAAAAGGGTCATGTCCCTCGACACCTTATTCCGTGTCATAGTCGAAAAAGTGCGAAATTTAAACGTTAAAATGAGAAAAATAAAGAGACAAA
Source organism: Polistes canadensis (assembly GCF_001313835.1). Classification (NCBI taxonomy): domain Eukaryota; kingdom Metazoa; phylum Arthropoda; class Insecta; order Hymenoptera; family Vespidae; genus Polistes; species Polistes canadensis. The sequence goes on along the minus strand of NW_014569565.1, from coordinate 130,062 downwards.
AAAGTATATATATATATATGTATTATGAGAAAAAGATTTAGAGAAAGAGAGAGAGAAAGAGAGAGCGAGTTGGCGGAGATAAAGACAGGAGGGTTGAGAGTGGAAGCTTAGGGACGAATGCAAGGGTAGGTAGAGCATGTAATTAACGAGTATTCTCAATAAGACGTCTGACGAACGAAAGAGAGAGAGAGAGAGAGAGAGAAAGAGAGAGAAAAATAAAACGAGGGGGTGTAGAAGCGACGAAGCTCACCGAACGTTGCAACTCATGCGCTCACCTGTTAAATAAAATACATTTAAATGCCGGCGGCGCGTTGCCGCGCGCGCGAAAACTATTGATCCCCCTCTTTCTCCTCCTCTCCTTTCTCATCCCCATCTTCCTTCCACAGGGTTTCGTTTCTTCCTTCTAGTCAGTATGGTAGTCTCGCTACGTGGCAGCTTAATGAGTGTCGCTCGCGTCTCGTTGGAAACCACCCGGTCCTTGGCTCTCTGCTCTTTTTCACATCTCCCTCCGGCTCGTTTCTTTCTTCCTTTAACTTTTTCTCTCTATCTATCTCTGTCTTTCTCTATCCCCTTTTCTCTTTTTTCCTTTTACCCGAATGTGGACACGCGGGTGTTTGAAAAAAAAAATAAATAAATAAACCGCGTCGATCAATGTTACAGTCACGATTTATTCTAAACACAAAAGTCGACTATTATCATCATCATAATCATCATCATCATCATCATCATCCGAAATTTGATATACAAAACTTTATAACGTATACGTACTTATGTTATTTTTCGTGGAAAGTACAGACGGCAAAAGGGAAGAAGCTTGACGTGTAACGAATGAACGAACGAATGAACGAACGGTCTTACCGTATTCATTACGAAACAATAGTCGAACTACGGAGGCGGAAAGAAAATGAATTACTAGTAAAGGATCGAGAGATCCTTTAACGTATACGAGAGAAAGCTCGACCTATTCACAAAATTAAATAGGGAAGACTTTTAAGCCGCGTGCTTTACTTGCCGGGAGCTTTTCTACGTCGGCAAAGTTCGAAGGGAAGAAAAAAAATGAAAAGACGAGAGAAAACGAGGAGGAAGAAGAAGAAGATGAAGAAGAAGAAAAAGAAGAAGAAGAAAGAGAGAAATTCCTTAAAACCACGGATTGTCTCGGCTGAAACTGAAACGTGATAAGCCGAGATCGCTTGTTTGTTTCTTTTTATTCTCATCCTTTCTTTATCTATCTATCTCTCTTTCTCTTTCTTTTTAATCTTCGTAAAGAAACATATAAGACTTGGCGAAACGAACGTGCAAAACAGCCGAAACGGAACGAAAGCTTGTACTTCAATTTGTGGCTCGATACACAGAAGAAGTAGTAGCTTCGCGACTAACAGCTTGCGAAGTCGGTCGACTCGATGAAAGGGAAGGCTTCCGGTCCTTTCGTACGGTCAATCGGCATTGCATTCACGTAACACCTATGGCTCTACGATTGCTATCCATCTTTTTTCTTTTTCTTTTTCTTTCTCTTTCCCTTCATCTTTATTTCTCTTTTACGTTACTTCCTTTTATTTTATTTATTTCGATAAATCCAAACAGCTGACGAGAATTCTTTTGCGACTAGGAAGCTACATTTTCGACTGTCTTCTTCTTCTTCTTCGTCTTCTTATTCTTCTTTTCCTTTAGTTCCTTCCGTTCGTGTTCCCGACCGCTTCTACTCATTCCGCGTCGTCGCTTGGAAAATAGATATTATTATACCGGACGTATTCCCTCTATGTTCTACGGATACGTCCAATAAATATCAAAAACCGGACGGGACGATGTACCGTTGCTATAGTAAGAAAAACTCATGTCCCTTTTTACGCCTCTGTTCCTATACATCCTTCGGAATTTCCTTCCTCCTTTATTTCACATCCTTTTTCTGTCGTTTTCTATCTTTCTCTTTGTCTTCATAACTTTGGTATACCTACGATAGCTGATCCCTCAACATACCTTTCATTTCTTTTTCCGGCACAGTGGCTAACTCGGTAAACGTAAAGCCAGGATCACGTTTGGTCGGTCCCTCGATCGTGTCCTTTCTTATATAAAAATAAGAACGTTTACCTGATTTCAATCAGCGAGTCAGGGACGATAAAATCGTTTGATAGCTGCCACGGTGTAGAGGGGTTCTTTTAGATTCTACTTCTCGGAAATATCCTTCCTTCTTCTACCTCCTTCTGACTAGTAAAACGCAATAAACCCAAAGCTAGATCGATAAGGCTAAAGAAAATATCTACGTTCCTTCGGTATCTTTTTTACGGAAAGAAATAAAATAGTATCTTATTCCGTTGAGAGTAGAATTGTAGACTTCAATATGACTAGTTGGCATCGAATCGATCGAAATAACAAGGATAATATTTTTAAAAACCAAACTTTGATAGTTTCTATAAATTGAAGCTTTTTCCCATGAAATTTATTGATATTATATAATATAGATATATGTCAACGTAGAGAGAGAGAGAAAGAGATAGAAATATTAGAATTGGGAATGAGTCGGTTGTCAACCCTTTACATTTTAATTACGCTGGTCTTAAAAGCCAATAAAGTCCATGGCTGCATAACGTCGACGTTCATCGAAAGTGCTCAGTTTCCTAACGTCTTCGTAGAAATCCCCGCAGTCTCGATGGCATCTGCTGCTGTATCCCTTTTCTCTTCGTTCTACGGAAGGGGAAGCTCCTCTAAAGCTTCAGATACGAACTCTACCTCTCTTGGAACTTTCTTCTTCGGACCGGGCTTATTCATCAATTTAGCTTTTGGTACGCGAGATTCTCATACTGGACACTATCCTTTTTCGCTGATACGGCTTCTGTTTGAAATCTCTTTGTTTATTTACTTTCTTATGTCTCTTCATCTGTATTAATAAATTTTTTTTATTTCATTTTTTATTCATTCAAAAACATTTACAAAATCTCTTTATATATTTTTTCTCTTTGTCGATATAAAAATGTACACATACACATTGATCATCTTAAATAAATATAAAAGAAATATTTTTCGGTAAAAAATTTCAATTTCTTGATCCGTTTAATTCAAATGAAAACTCCTCGTTGGTTTTTCGACGACGATGGATTTGATCGTCTTTTCATTCCCTTGCAAACTATATTTCAAGATCTTTTCTCTCCGTCATCATTTAGTCATGTTACTCTTCTCGAGACAAATTGCTAAGAAAAATGGTAACTATTTACGCAACGACTCTGATAACCTCTGCTAATGCGTACTCGCGTCACAGAATAACAACAAATCATATTCAGAATAACATCGTCATCTTTTTACCCTCATTTCTTTATTCTTTATGTTCCGTCTGGTTTTTTCAAATAACGAGACATAAATATACGTTTGTAATATTATAATATATACGAAACAAATTCAAAAAAGTCTAAAAAGTCAACTAAAAAATCTATTAGAAATATTAGAAAATCGGTATAAATTGTTATATTATGTTGGAATTTATAAATGTATGAACAGTTTTATATATTATACAATGATAAAACAAGAATAACAAAAAATATATTAAAAATATGACAATTTCTTTAAAATTGATCTCTTTCACCGATCATTTGGCGAAATGTAACACGTTACCGTTGACATTCGACGCAACGTATCAACACTCGCACAGCTATCGAATGATGGCAATACTCTCGACAGAAGGATATCCGATATCTCTTCGTCACAGTAACGCTGATGCTGCAGACTATCTCTCACCATCGAGACGCGACCAAATTTTATCATTTTATACGGTATTCCAAAACTCAAAAAGAAACGACGATTAACGTAAATTTGTTTTTATATTTTTTACAAGTAACGCCATTTATTCGAAATAAATAAAAGTCAAATTTCAAATGTAACATATACAATTCGTATTATAATACTCTTTTTTTTTTATGCACCTACTCTTGTCTCTTAACAATTTTTTTTTAATAACCTCTGTACGAAGATGGTCAATTTGTTTATATGAATATCAATAGAACAGGTACACTTCGCGTGACTGAGCTACCCTTTATCGTGTCCAACTTAATTGGAATTGATTGAATTCTGGCTGTACGTCTTTTAATTAGACTGCACCTACGGCATGTTATAACGAGCACATGATACTATTAATATCGTTCCTGAATATTCGGCTCTATCATGTTCTAAGCACAATTTCCACACGCGAGTATGAATTTATAACAAGTTAATAACCAGTGCAAGTGGTGCATTTTGCAGCACTTACTTACATATATATACATATACAATTGAATAAACACGCGTGTGTTCGCACATTAAATTGAACAACAACCTCGAAATCTTTAGTATCCCTTTTAATAGAATATTTAAACGCGACTATTATATAATCAACCGTAATTTATCTATCCCATCCAATAATTTTCTAAAGGAGAAAGCATCGAATCGATTTAGGTTATCTATGTTATATATGTGCATGATATTATCAAGATAATATATCGATGAATAAATATTACTTTTTCTCTGATTATATGCCTTACCAGGATGTATTTCTAAATGAGTAAAATATATTCCCGAAAAAGATAATGAATAATTTACGTCGCATTACATGCACAATATCGTACAGCGTACGCATGAATAATGGATGTCTGAATAAATTACAGGCTTCGAAAATGAGAGGAGAGTGCGAAAGGTGAGGATCCTCGCGCGTCGGAATTTCCACGGAGAAAGTTTTGTGTAAACGAAGTTTTGGTTAAATAAGCGAACTCGCCTATCTCGTTCTTATCGGTCGACCCGTTGACGGATGATTTATTGCGAGTCTTCTGGTGGAACGACGCGAGTTATCTCGACCGCTTGATTCGACGTTCGTGGGTCATTGTAATCTCTTTTCATATATAGAGTAATATTGATATATCACTTACGTCAAGCAAGACGAACCAACCTTCCTAGTTAAGTCGGTCCCACGTTGGTTCCTGGTAACGAGGGTCAAGCTAAGTTAAACGTCCTACACCTACGTTCTGCTCGTGGTGCTCCTTCATCCCGTAAAGTGGCTCGTAACACGACAAGACTCGAAACTCCTATAATAATATTAATTAAAATTATAAAAATGCTTTAAATTCTAGATATGACGATGAAATTACGATCGAGAAAGAAATGATTTGTTCAATATTTACTTTAATTATTTAACTCTAAGGAGAAATGTTCGTTGTCGAAGACGTAAAGTTATACCGGTGACTGACATCTACCAACTAATTATGAGATTCAAATAGAGAGGAGATTATCTTTAAAATAAGAAACTTAAACAAAATAAAACTCATTGCCTAAGAGTACAATATTCAAGGATTACTCGGTATCAATTCATTCGTAATGCTTCGCACGAAGTTTCAAAATAAACAAAGTCAAACGTCGAGTCTTTTATTAAATAACTTGTCACGCGTCGTCAAATTCAAATATTGATCCTTTCGTATGGTAAGTAAATGGGCTGTTATTTTATAGACAGCTTGACTTTTTAAAATCATGCTAATTGGAGAGGTTTCGCTCGTTGGTCACCTTTGAATTGGCTTTCGCGGCGACAACGCCGTTTTGGGATCGACAAGCCGTGGTTTCTCATCGAACTAAGTTTCATTGTCGGTGACGTATGTTTCCTCGTTCAGAGGACAAGTTTCGGAGATGGGTTCCTCGAACGAGAGAGAGAGAGAGAGAGAGAGAGAGAGAGAGAGAGAGAGAAAGAGGCTAGGGGCACGAAACTCCCGCGGCGCAAAGTCTGGCTCCGAGTTAGATTAAGCCATGGCCAGTAAGCCACCTTCAGAAATTGCTCGTTGCCCTTCGGATTTCATTAACGTTTCGAGCGAATCTCATATTCCGCAAAGTGCTTTTCGGGGAAATTTGCGGGCTCGAAGGGTGGATTCGGAGGGTGGACTTCAACTCTGTTCTCAAAAGACTAAGAATTTCAGCTACATTGGGTGAGTTTCTAAGCAAGACCAGAACGAATCAGTAGAAACAAAATCAACGATGAAACGTCACGAGTGTCCATTCGTATTTCTCTTTATATCTTCTTTGTCGATTTCGTGTAACGAAATGAAATTGTTCGCTAAAATCACACGGGGAACCGAATTCTCAATGTGAAATCGTATGAGTTCGATGTTATATATATATACATATATATATCTCATATAAACGCGTACGTATTTTGAGCGTATGTATATACTTTCACGAATACGCACTCATACATGAGTGCGTGCGCGCGCGTATTCGTGAAATATTGATCGTTTGATATAAGCTATGTACCTACATTGCTTGCCCGTTCCGTGCAATTTATTTTACTTCCGGGCGTTACGATAAGTGATATACGATTGTCGATATTATAATCTCCCATGGTTCGGGTCATTCAGGAAAAATCGATAGCCCATGGGTCGACGTTGGACGAGCGTCACTTCGAGAGAAAACGACTTTTTAGACTAATTTATAAAGCGAACAAAAAAAAATTACAGGCCAACACAAATACACGGAGCCAATCATTCGTAGAGCGTACGTAGGAGCTTCCGCTTGTCAATAGATATAGTTTGTTTCGTTTGTCGAAGGTCCACAATTAAATGGCATACTAGAGGATCGTCGAACATTTAAAGACCTTTGATGTGCAATTGACTGCCGAGCCGACTACCCACTGGACATGCTCGGACCCTTCAGCTTGAGTGTGAATTTTGCTGAACACGTTAAAAGCACCAATTTTTCAGTTAGGCAGAGAGAAAGAAAGAGAAATAGAGAGAGAGAGAGAGAGAGAGAGAGAGAGAGAGAGAAAGAGAGTAGTGCCCTGGGCAACGCCAGCAGAATTGAACTTTATTTAACTTTGTTCCGCACCATTTTGTATGATAACATAAATCGGCTGGAAGAGATAGACGGACGTGGGCTTAACTCGTTGCCAAAATATGATGCTTAAAAGGATGTCAACGACCCGTGGAAATTCTAACGCCGTTCTGGAACGAATGCAAATTTAATCACGACCTGTTTCGCGACTTTGATCCAAAATTGCCGGCAATTACCCCGCAGAAATTGCTATACTTGCGTTTATTTCGTTTCGCCGTTAGAGAAAACTGAGAGAGAGAGAGAGAGAGACAGAAAGAGAGAGAGAGGGATCAGGGTAAAGAGAAGAAGAAGAGAGTATCGCGTAGCAATTTTCAAAGTACCGAATGGAAAGATCGTTACATGTAAAAGGGAAAAAAGAGAGGAATAAAAGAGTCTGCGAGTATACCGTGTAATACGCGTACGTACGTACATACGTAATCGTGTCTTTGAATGCGAATGGTTTTTAAAAACGATTCGCCGAAAGAAATTAGACTGGTAGCAGCAAGGCAAGCGCTTTCGCCAATCGTATCTGTCTACCGTTAAAAAAAAAAAAAAAACATCATGCTTATCGCATACCGCGATCTAGATATCTCGTAATTCCTGGACGATATGAAACTCCTACTATTCCATTTAGTCGTATAGTTGATAGGATATCTCGTAGAATCAACATCCTGCATCGTGGAAGGCAACCTGATCTGAGTTGGAGGGTGGCGTTGTTCGTCGAGAGCCAACGACAGGAGAGAATTACCGTTGTCGGTAAATGGATTAGTCGGGCAGATATTACAAGCGCGGTGGCTCTTTGATGAGCGCCAGTTCGTTTATCGTTAATTTACAATGGTAGGTACGTAGCAAGCTCTACCCACCCTCGAACACACAGTCCGCGGCCTGGCCTGGTCTGGCCTGGCCTCGCGAGAGAACTTCGCTTAGCCACCCCCGCCGGATCTCCCAGTACGACCGGAATTCCCAAATCCCTTCCCCTTCCGGCTTGCCCAGCCGCCAATTATTGCGTTGGTAATCGATTGGATTATCAAAGTTTTGATAACGCATCGAGCTCTTCCAACAGTATATCGCACTCCTCTCCCTCTTTTCTCTTCGTATATACCCTCGACATCGTCGGCAGTCTCTCTCTCTCTCTCTCTCTCTCTCTCTCTCTCTCTCTCTCTCCTCGCCACCTCCGTCCTTCTCTTACTCGTCCTCATCCTCTACCTGTTCCCCTCTCGTTACCATCCCACTGTGTTCCGTGCTATGGCAAATTATTTGCTCCGACGAAGCATGAATTCCATCCGTAATTACATTTCGTCTGATATTCAATTAGAATTGCCGACTCGTGCGAGGCGCGCCTACGAAGAGAAGTAGAGCCACAAAAAAGGACAACGAGGACCGTCCAAAGAGAAAGAGAGAGAGAGATAGAGAAGGGTTCGGAGATACAAGATAGAAAGAGAGAAAAAAATAGAGAAGGGTTGGTTGATACAAAAGAGAAAGATAGAAGAGGAGAAAGAGAGAGAGAGGGAAAGAGAAAGGATAGCAAAGGAAGCAGCAACGAATCGATTCAATTCTTTCGGTAAACGTGCAGTCCGAATTGTACGTGACGCGACGAAGAATTTTTCGGAGAGAATCGTGATCGTAATCGTTATCGGATAGCAACGGTAATTTTTATTGTTAGGCGAACGGAGGCATACACGGTTCGTTAAGAGAGCCAGGACGTTGAACATTTTCCGCAATGTACAGAAGAAGGACGCTCGTGCGACGATTCGCGTTATACCATTGGCTCTGGTTCAATCTATTTTTTATTCCATTTCCGACGAATTCATATTCCTTCGAGGAAGTTCAATTAGAAAAACAAAAGAAAAACAAAGAGTAAAGAAAAGATTATTATTAGTCTCTTTATCAAGAATACAAGATATTTCGTATTTCTTCAAAATTTTGTTTTCGCTGTAGCTTCAAAACAAAAATGACAAACGATTAATGTTACCATTCTCATCTTTTCAAATTGATCGATCTTGCCAAAGATCATCTTAAAACATGACGAAACTATTCCATATATTATATCTCATATTTAGAATTACGAGCGTCCGGTACTAAAAGATTTTTCAGCAAGAACACGAGATCGTTTCCCTGCATATGTCCAAAGTAAGCGTTCTCCGTCCTTCTATCAATGGCACCAGAGGTAATAGCAGCAGTAGCAGCAGTAGTAGCAGTAGTAGCAACAGCAGCAGTAGCAGCAATAGCAGCAACGGCCAGTCTTTTTACTCTTCTTGGACAGATTACCGTAGCGCTACCGGCAGTCACACACCAGGGGTTCTCGAGGGAGTTTAATTTGCAGTAATGGGCGCATCCTCGCACGAGCAAAAGATTAAAAGCACCTACCGCCTGCTCCTCCACCGTCCCGAGCTTCGCGCTACGCCGAGCCATCTCCTCCTCGACTTACCGACCAAATGGCTCTTCCTCGGTACACTCGCGCTTGTCAGAAAGGAGCTGGTTCGGATACCATTTAGCGCTTCTACCTTTTATCCCCGGTACCTCTGCTCAGCCGTTCCTCCTTGGCCTTCCTCCCGTTTAGCCAAAGAGTCTCGCCGTCTCGTTGGCCGTCTGATTAAATGCGAAATTCTGCTCAGTTCTTTCGTGTTCGAGGGAGCCTTCCTACTACCAACATCTCCTCCTACTCTTCCTTCTTTTTTCCATCTCTTTCCACTTCTCCTCCATTGCTTCCCTCCCTCTCGTTGGGTTCTTCTTATTCCTCTAACGAACGAGTTATTTCGAAGTCTCTCTTCTTCTTCTTCTTCCTCTTCCTTTTCCTCTTCCTCTTCCTCCTGCTTCTCCTTCACATTTCGCGATCGTGAAGCTACACAGTTACGTGGATATTGCCTGGCGTTACCATCCTGAAAAGCGTTTACATCGCGTGGATATTTGTTTAACGCTAATTGGAAAATGCTTCGACCTATTTCCTTCCCTTTCTATCTTCTATCCCGTACCATTCTACTTTAACCTTCATCGTGCTTTTTAACGGAAACGATGCACAGGGGTAAACGCGCGTTGCATATCTAGACAGGGGCTAGGAAATTCTTCTCTCGTTCTTTCTTTTGCCTTTTTCTTTTGCCTTCTTCTTCTTCTTCTTCTTCTTCTAAGAAACTCGTTTAACGCTCCTGTCATTCCTATTCCTTCTCTTCTCTCTTTTTCGTAATTGGAACACGAGCGGAATCGCGTGTCATTCCGATGTTAATAAAAAGCAAAGCATCGATCTTTGAGATCGAGCAAACTAGCTCGAGAGCTGGCCAAGCTATCAGCCGAGCTATTCTCGAAATTACTGTTCCTGGCGTTGTCAAGAAGGAAACGTCGCTACAGTGAGTTACGATCGATCGATCACGACGATGCTACTATCCACTGACGGTGATGGAAAGTAGTGGAAGCTTATAACGAATAGTTCCCTTTTATTATCCTCTACTTCGATATTTTTCGGCTGTTTGTTTGTTAAATAGAAACAAATTGAATCAAGTTACAAGCTCTATTTGTATACTGTCGTTAAAGTTGATTGATACTTTTCAAATGAAACCCTTTACGAAAAAATTCGGGTTACAATGAAAATGTATGCGTGTGTGTATATATTAGCGAGAAAGAATTAATTTCTTCTACAATACGTCACTTCCTATCACGGATACAATGTTACTACTTAAAGTCGCTTCATTTCTAACATCACCTGTGATCATAGAAAAAATACGCAATAAGAGAATAAGTGTCTAAAAAAAAAAACAAAATAAAAAGAAGTAAAGAAAAAACACTTCCCGTTCCTTATCGTGCACCATATCTCTCGAAGTTCCGTGATGCGGCTGCAAAATGGTGGCTTTGCTTCCTGCTTTTGACGTACGATGATTCATCGTACCCGTACCATTTGTCTCAATGCAGTCTCATTTCCTGGCGTCTCCCGAGACGCCAATTCCAATTGCGAGATGCATCGCGGCCTCTCGAGACTTACTTGTTGAGGCGAGTCAAGCGCGAGTTTTCGTTCTCGCTTACTCCACCATAGCTGTAGTCTCGTCACGGTTCTAGATATATATAGATATATAGATATATATATATCCTCTTTCTGCTCTATTATCGCCTTTGGCTTTTCATCTTCTCTTTCTCTCCCTTCGTCTTTCTTCCTCCCTCTCTCTCTCTCTCTCTCTCTCTGTACTTGCTTTCTACACTTCCCAATGGAGACTCAAATTAGCCATATAGATAAAGAGAGAAATGGTTGAAGGAATAGGACTACTACGGTTAATTTTGGAAAGTATAAATAACCAGTACAATTCATTGCATCAAGTTTGTTTTATCCATAAAAAATTGGATAGGTTGATACGATCTAGTTCAAACGATTATAGGTGTAATACAAAATTGTTATTACTCGTTAAGCAAATTATCATGTATATCATTCCGATGAATAATCAGGAGAATAATAAAAGGTAAAGGATAAAAAAGGGAATGGCATAAAGTGGTAGGAAACATCAAAGACCAGTCGGATAAGTCGCGTCGTGCGTGTAGAAGATATAATGCGAGGGGTTCCGGAGGAGAGAAAGAGAGAGAATTAGAATGAAAGAGAGAGAGAGGGAAAGAGAGGCCCGTGCAAGCCGACGAACGACGCCAATTTGTTGCCGCTTGTCCTCCAGCAGGGCTGACGTAGGTCCGGCGACGAGTGTGCACGAACAGCAGGTCCATTTTATCGAATGATTTATTCAGGACATGATCATTAATGGAAGAACATTACTCTCTCGTCAGGAATCAATAGACGCCCGCTCGAAACACGCCTGGCCCGTACCTCGTTGAGAGGAAGAGAAAGACAAAGAGAAAGAGAGAGAGAGGGAGGAGGGAGATGGGGATTGAAACGCTTGAGAGAGACTGATTCGAGAAACGGAGATGAAGATAACAACGGAGATAGTCTAGATTATGTGAATCAAGAAAGGGAGAAAAAGGAAAAAGCGGAAAGAGATAATGAATGAAATAAAGAGAAGAAGAAAGAAAGAAATAAATCGAAGACTGAAAAATATGGCTGATACAAAGAAAAAGAAAAAAAGAAATAAACACGAGTGCCGGAACTTTCTTCTTTTTAATAGCCAAAAAGAGAAAAAACGATCAACACGCATCTTTATTTATCCATCTATCATATATACACTTAAATCGTTTGAACTTTTTTTTCGTTCTATCTTTTTCCTATCATCAATTCGGCTACTAAACGGATAGAGAACGAGTTCTACGCTTCGAACTGTAGTAAATCGCGGAAACAAAACCGAAACAAACCAAAATAAATTGCACGGGTAATGTATTCAGGCTGCAAATGATTATTCCAGATCCGTCGGGTTCAGCCTGCCTGTGGCTTTCCGCAAACCACCGCGCTTGCCATTCCCCTGGTTAAAACACCCCCCACTCTAGTTACCTTCTATCACACATACATAAACATACACACGCATACACGTATATATTCATTCCAACGACGACCCTGTCAACCATCGTTGCACACTACCGCCCGTTCGTTCCTATATTCGAAATCGTCCCTCCGACTTCCCTATTTGATCTCCCCGTGTGGTACATAATTAGCCCTCCGCGACAATTCCACTCGGGACTAGGTGCACCGCGTTGTGAAAATAATTTTCCTTTTCGCCATTCTTTATTCGTCGCGTTGGCTATTCGTTTGTTTATAGACGAAAATATTCAAGGAATGTCGATAGGGAAGATTTCAAATTAGAAATACAAAGTCTATAACTGGATATTGGATTTGGGAGATAAAGTTTATCGATTCAAGATTGCTTCTAAATTTAGAACAGAGAATTAGCCAGGAATAATATCGGTTAATAATTTACCGAGTTACTTAAGTACGTGTATCTTGAATTCATGGAAGGAACGTCGTTGTTCTAGAAACATGTGCACGTATAGGACATGTCAAAGCAGTCCTCTCTCTGTCTCTCTCTCTCTTTCTCTTCCTTTAGAGAAAGAGACAAGATTAAGGAGCAGGATATTTGCCACGAGACAAGTTGACAGGTTCGGGGACGAAGTCGAAGTAAGAGCACGACAGTGCGTGGAGATTTATGATTGCCATTGCGTACTCTCTGCCAGTGGTAGCTGTAGTGTGGAATGTAATAGGCAGACCGTTGATACCCTAGGGAGTTAGGATAGGCGAGACGAAACATTGCGAACAAGAGTAGTAGACCAGGGTGTAACTTCGAGGGCTGTCCTAACGCTCTTCTAATAGCTCGTTTGATCCGGAATCCAGCTTACCGGTTACTGACCTTACTTTACCCCAAGACCGACCTTTCATTGAAACCCTCGTGCCATTTCTACGAAGTAGGAATAAGGATCCAAGAGAGATTTTCACGACAAAGAAAGAATGTTGGACACGGGGAACACGATTGAGCTTCTTACGTTTTTTCTGATCTTAAAAATCTACAATGAATCAATGATATTTCTTTTTAGATAAATGAAGATTTTTTTTTTTTAAATACTAACATAAGGTTTATATTTATCAGATTAAAAGGAGAATACTCTTATTTTAAGAAATAAATGTTAGATCCAAGTGTTTAGCTTCAACTTTGGAAACGTATTTAACCGTATAAAAAGAACAACGAAACTTTAGCTTTAGTTTAAAATGCATGCTAAACTAGCGATCGGTATCACTTTCTAATTTACATCCTAATCGTTATATTACCTTATACGTTCCATCGTCATTTGTCATGCGGTCTTTCTTGACAATTGCAACGTATATTTCAAAGTACAAGTTTGTTAACTCCTTGCCACGAAGGACAGGCGTCAAGAGTTTCTTCTTGGTGCTGTTCTATCGAGTGTAGATCTAGAGTGGCGTCTGAAACAAACGTAGCATTGTTTGCTCTTAACTTTTACTTCCTCTTAAATAAATTATTTGTAAGAGTCTTTGGTAGAGAGATTTGCGTTAAGGATTTCCAAAAGTCATGGAAAAACATATTACCTGCATTAGTGTAAAAAAGATAAGATAAAGGAGAAAAATAGTAAAATAAGGAGAAAGATATAAGATCGTGAGAGGAAAAGCAAAAGCTGAGAATTTAATGTATAAAGATTAAATCTGCATTAGTAATTTGCTGAAAGACAACGTAACATTTTCGTATGAAGATAAATTCTCGAGTTTCAGGAGTTATATTTAAACATTGAAAATACGTATCTCCAGTTACGATATCAATTAGAAATGTTCGTAATGATTTTAAATGATATTTACCTATCGACTAACTGACGAGAGGAAGAAGAAGAAGAAGAAGAAGAAGAAGATTTACCTGGGTAGATCTAAGCTTTCAAATGAGAATGATTTGGTGAAAAGAGAAACACGGAAGTCGAAACGTGGCAAAGAGCTAACACCTAATAATGTAAGCTTTGGAGAAATGAATGGGTAATGGTAAGAAGCTCGTCAAGGAAGACAGAGTATAGTCGGTAGGTATCGCAAAGGTTTTCATGAGAGGAAGTAAGGGTGAGGCTCGTCGAGTGGAGGTATGATGGAGAGAAGAAGAGAGAGACTTCGAGAAAGGGAGAAACATAGAGAAAGAAAGAGAAGAAGATAGAGGGGTAAAACTGGTATGGGGAATAAGAGGATGGCCCTTAAAAGTTCGAGAAGAGCCGCTCTCTAGGTACGGCAGCCAAAGCGGGAGTTGTTATCTAATTTTACTCTCAACGCTTCTTCGATTTATTCGCCAACTTCTCGACGCATTACAATATGCTGCTAACGGAGGCCGGATCGTCTTCCAACCCTCTTCATCCCCGTTCGTCTTCCGATAAACCCCTCTCTTCCTCTCTAGCATCTGTTCGAATCTTCCTCGGTTCGTCTTACCGAACAGTTTCTTGCATCTCCTTATTATTATCAATAGCTAGTCACGATAGAACTTCTTACGATTGGTTAGCTTTTTCCATCCCTTTTAATTAAACTATCTTAACTATCTTAACTATCCTAACTATCTAAACTATCCTTGATTACACAAAGCTATCAACTCTGTCTTTCTCTTTTATATGTATAAAACATCTTTTTACTAATCGATCATAGATTCTCTCCTTGCAATATATTATCAAGTAGGTGTAAAAGGAGTAAATAGTAGTCGTGAGGGCGAAAGGAAGCGAAATGTAAAGCGCACCGATAGCCACATTATTTATAGCACGAGACGAGAACCGGTGTAGCGTTAAAAAAGGAAGCATAATCATCCGTGATAGAGTAGACGCTCGTAACAAAGCTACCCTAGTGGTGTCTCTGATAGAGGAAGTTACAGGAAACTTTGTGTGCAGCGCTATACTGGCAAAGAAAAAGCTTTCTCTGATGTTTCATGAATGCCTATGCATAATATTCCTTTTCATCGTTCTTCAATATGATCAGAATCATATTTTTCGTTCGATGTTCACCTTATCAAAACAATTGAAACAAAAAAAGATACTAAAAATCGAATAGCATGAAAAAATAATGTATTAGTTGTATCTGTAAGTTTGTTTTTCTTTGACAACGAGGTAACTAAATAAAATATAGACCAAATAGAAATGGTAATGGGATACGATCATGGCATGCACGATAGCGGACAAACATTTTCCCATTTATCTGTTCGTATTCGGCACAAAGAGATCGAGTTCTAGTGACCACGTTACGTGGGCCGTATGTAATCGGTCCCCGTAACGCTTTGGGATCTATTGTTCAATTCGTTCCACTTGACTAACTCTTCTTCGGTTGCTTTTGCAAAATGCCAACGCTTTTGTAAACTATTTTAATTACGACGATAGAAAGCCGTTTCAGTTTCTCGCACTCCTATACTATCGAGGTATCGTTGTGAAAAAGAGAAAGAGAAAGAGAAAGAGAAAGAGAAAGAGAAAGAGAGAGAGAGAGAGAGAAAGAGAGGAAAAGGGTAAAAGAGAATACCATGACATTTCGACATTTTTGTTATATATCGGTCCAACATCCAAATAGTTTCCTCGATTTCGAAAGATCCTGATCCTAGAAGACGAGAAAGGGATCAAAGGATCCAAAGGGAACAGCACCGAGACGTCGGGACGACGGATTAACGTTGTCTATAATTCCTTCTTTAAGGAAAATCAATGACGTTCCTCGAAACGTTTTAAACAAATAGTTCTTACTATCTACTGTTACAAACTTCTCCTAATAATTAATACTAACATGAAAATACATAAATTATCTCTTACCTTCGTCAATCTTATTTTTTAAATTTATTAACGATTTTATAATTATTTTATGAAGAAAAAAGGAAAAAAGAAAAAGGGAAGGAAAAAAAGCAACCCCATTATTATAAGATACATAAATATTTATAATATATAATATAATGCGAAAAAAATAAATTAACAAATAACGTCGCGCGTTGAAAACTTGATTAACGCGGGCAAAAAAAAAAATGAAAACTCGATGAAAATAGGAAGAAAGAGAAAGTAGACTAAATGAGAAAGTTAAAAAAAAAAAAATCTGAAAAAATAGAGGATATAAAAAAAGAAGAAAAAGAAAAAAAAGAAGAAAAAAGAAAAAGAAGTTGGCCTGGAAAGGAAGAATTATACCGCGAATTTTTCTCCACTCTATTATTACGCGCTCGGCGTTCATTGGGTTCAGTCTAGTGCAAAGAGCTGTTACATATGATCAAAGCCGACGGTGTACGGTTAGGAACATTCGATCCTACCTCCCACTCCCTTCAACCCTACCAGAGTTACCCTCCGTCGCGTCTCTGTCATCGTACGCGCGCGCTTCAGCCGCGCTATTTGCATATTACCGGCGTGTGGCGTGCCGGCAACAGGCTATCGAAATACCTTTCTCTCTCTCTCTCCCTCTCCCTCCCTCTCTTTCTCTTTCTCTTTTACCCTTACTAACACATTCCCTCTCCCGAGGCCACCTTTCGACAACCCACCTCCTCCTACGCTTCTATCTCGCTCGACAAAAAGGGAAAGAAAAAAAGAAAAAAAAGAAAAAAAAAAAAAGAGGGAAAAAACATAGAGAGAGAGAGAGAGAGAGAGAGAGAGAAAGAGAGAAAGAGAGAAAATGTTTCCGTGCAGTCGTACTAGAAAAAATTTCAATACGTTACGCCGTGCCGTACGGTCGTTCCGTTTCTCTCCTGCCTATTCTGCAATTGTGTAATCGCGAAATTGCGTGGCCCGAAGTGCCCCAAAAAGTATGAACCTCGCTCGGATGGAGACAGCCTACCTAATTCGTGCTTGAGAAAAAAAGAAAAAAAAAAAACGAGAGAGAACCGTTGCGCGGTGTGTAAACTTTTTCGTTGGGTGATCGGACCAAAAAAAAAAAATGAGAAAAAAGAAAGAAATAAATAATGTAAAAGAATATGATAAAATGAAAGTAGAAAAAGGATACATAGTCGGACGTTCGATCGTACGCATTTATTTCGATTTTTTCATTTTTATTATAATGTTCAACATTTTCTCGTGATTCTTCTTGCGTAAAGGTAACAAAAAAAAAAAAAGGAAAAAAAGAAAGGAAGAAGCTTTTCGCGACTAATCTGATTCGCGTTACGAATGATGACGACCGAACGACGAATTCGCTAAACGAATTGGAAAGAAAATATGGAAACTCTGGAGAAACGTAACGTTGAATTTTCGTTAAAAAAGATTATAAGAGAAAAAGACAAATGAATGCGCAAAGCTTCATTATCGTTTTTCCCTGTAAAAGCGAAAATGACAAAAGTAACGTCATTCATCCGTAATTAAGTTTTAATTGACGCTTAAAGTTGTACAACGAGCGTTGATCTTTTTTTTTTTCGTCTCATCTCTCTTTTTTACTCTTTATTTGTTCTCTCTTTTTCTCTCTCTCTCTCACTCTACGCTTTTCCACTTTTATACTTTGTCGCTACGCATAAATAAAATGATTAACATTTCGTCCTCTTTTTTATCTAGTTATTTTATTAATCTAATTTCTGTTAACAATTTGAAGAAACAAATGAAATAATGAACACACGGACTCTTAATATATTATTAAAACTATTTATATCTGCAATATATATTGTACAAATACAAACGATTATAAAAATCTGTAATTGAAAAACTTTAAAAATAATAATATTTTCATTTGCACATCAACGTGAGAGAATTGAAATCATAAGCAAGAGTAAACAAAGAGATCTTTTCTTTTATAAATATTATCGAAATAATAACGAGAGAGTATAATTAAAATATAATGTAAGTGAAATAAATACAAGCACACACATATATATAGTAAGCACGTATATATACGTACGAATGTACGTTGAACGAAGTCGTGTAAGTTTTCGCAAGTACACTTCGACTTTGGCCGACGAGTTATCCCGTGCCGTATCGATTAAAAACTTTATCTATCGTCATAATCACATATTGCGAAGTTTGCCCTTGTTCTCCGTCTTCTTCTTGCTAGCTTCCTCTCTCTCTCTCTCTCTCTCTCTCTCTCTCTCTCTCTCTCTCTCTCTTACTCTTATTTCTCTACCTCGTCCGTACTTTTCGTTCATTTCTTTTTTCCTTCTTTCGGTTCTATCAGTGAACTGAAGGTGAGCCGTACACCGTTCGTTGACGAGGCTTGTCCAAGCCGGCGTCGTCCACGTTGCCGCAAGGTAACGAAGGGGTAGCAGGAGGACGGACGTAGTAAAGTTTCCAAGTTAAAAATTGTTTAAATTGTCGGTTAACTGTTAGCCGGCGGGGCTAATGAAACGTGGAGCCCAGCAGACTATCACTCCTCTCTCTTCACTCCTTCACCCTCGATTCTCCGAGTAGTCCCATCACCATTGCTACCACCAACACCACCACCACCACCACCACCACCAGTACCAGTACCAGTACTACTACTGCGCTCTTTGACCTCGGCAGTGGGTACGACCGCACGAATAGAAAGACGAAGAGCCAACGAGAAAAAGAAAAAGATAGAAAAAGATAGAGATAGAGTAAGAGACAGAAAGAGAGAGAGAGAGAGAGAAGGAGAGAGAAAGAAAGAAAGAAAGAGGGAAGAACTTCGCAATCACCTTCCGCTTTCCGACATACCACGACGGTAGTTTCATCGTGCTTTACTTTTCCATCTTCATATAAAAGTGAAGGAGCGCGCGTTAGTCTCTTTTGAAGATAAAGATCCCCCGATAGCAATACGACCGCTTCGAGGATAATCGAAGCACGTCTTCATTCATCGATCCATCCTCGGAGTCATCCGAGTCTTCAAATTATCGACGATACGTGCTTCACTTTCTTTTTTCTTTCTCTTTCTTTTTCAACCCCCCCCCCTTTTCTACCGCCTTCTAACCCCTCACTCTTTCTCTTTTCGAAAGATGCCTTCCGTCGAGATAAACTCGTCGCTAGGTGAACTATGTAAAAAAGACGCAGAACCTTGGAAACTCATCAAGTCTTCTCCGGTGTCATCCAATTTTACCTTATGCTTGCTTCTGCAAACGAGATTTTGAATAAAATATTATTCGTTAGAGGATAGAAATATTCATTAAACTAGGCGGGGTAAAGAAAAAAAAAATATATATATCCAGTTGGGATAGCATAGCTCTCCCTTTCATTAATAACACGCTCCGAACGAGTATCATGCGATTCCGACAGCCAGAAAATTACGGAAGTGCGCCAAGATGAAAACTGAATGATTTGGTTGGTCTCGTGTTCTCTCTCTCTCTCTCACACTCTTTTCCCTGTCTTCTTTTTTTTTATTATATTTTCTTTTTTCTTTTCTTTGAATGCACTAATAATAATCGACGATAAATTTATTCAACGTGTTCTTTTCATTTTTTTTCTTTCTTGTTTTTTCTTTTTATGAATAAAAGTGTCGATCTGAAGAGAATTTTGTATCGAATAAAAATAGACAATATAAAAAATAAACAAAAAGCTATAGAGAAACTTTCCAATGATACGCATTTTTATTGGACGTCTTGGAAGAAAATTCCAAGAAGATTTCAAAGCTTACTTTGCTCGAGAAGACAAGCGATGAAGCCTCGAATCCACGGCGAAGCAATTGCGAAACTTATAATCAAGGAACTTGCGAAAAGTTTTTAATTTATTCTCCAGGCTCGGGGTATTACGTCGAGAGAACGTCCGCATCGTTATTCTCGATTGTTTTCGGATTATCAGAATAAATCATCGTGTAATTACGACGCGAGCATACCCACGAACCTAGATTTCCTGTACAACATTCCCAAATGATATATATAAATGTATATATATATATATATATATATATATATATATAGTAATATACACATAAGTATGTATATTAGAGTTGAGTGCAACATGTATATGAAGTACTCCGAACACTTCCGTCTTTATACGAGGATAATACTTGAAGGGGAAATAATGGGTAACTACCCTCTGAATTGAGTTCACGGTAAATCTGCAAGGGCTGTGGATTGGTGAACTCGTCTCGAATACGAAAGAAAGAAATAGGGAAATATGTAGGTGTATATACATGGGAATGCTTCTCGTTCCACGAACAAGGCGCTTTCGGAAATCGAGTCACGGATATCGCGCTGGAGGAATTGGAGCGTCTCCCTCTGTTTCTCTTTCTCTTTTTCTAGGAATCCTGAAATCCAAGATTCCTAGATAATCCTACCGAGCTTCGATCTCGGTGCGATGTTAAACGACGTCGAAAGGGAGAAATGAGAGAAACAGAAAAAGCGAAAACGAGTACCAAACGGAGAAAAAGGTGGGAGGTGGGGTGGAATGAAGAAGGACGTCGATACAGCAGAAAGACAAAGAGAGATATAGAAATTCGTCGCTCTAAATTACTACGACGACGACGACGACGACGATGACGATGAAACGATGGAAGGAACATTGCTCGCTTATTGTTGTCCAACTGCATCCCCCTCAGTGCGATATAAAGTAAAAGTTCGATGAAAGATGAAAGAACGTCGAGCTCGTGCGATCAAAAGAAAAAGAAATAGAAATAGAAAGAGAAAGAGAGAGAGAGAGATAAAAATAAAAATAAAAAATAAAGAAAGTCTTCTCTCTCCTCTAAATTTTAATAAAGCGCGGATGACGTTGAGTATAGTACGTGTAAAAGTTATAAAAAAGTTCCGAAATTATTCCGAGGACAATCGGAACGGAGAAAAGTATTTTTCAAAAGTATGGTCGTGCGATATTTTCGTGTAATATAAACGTTGCCTGGCTGAACTTGGTCGTTGTAATACTAACGAATAAATTGAACTTTTTGCTGAAAATCGTGTGTGTAAACGTGTGCGTATACGCTCATGCAAACTTACACAAACAGCAGCTAGTATCTGCAATCTCGTATCCGCGGTATCGACCATTTATATAGAAAAGCTCGACAAAAAGCTCTATCACGAGGGAATACAAAACGTGCAACCACGGTAGCATGTATAATACGTCGCGACAGCTTCGTCGATCGTCGTCGAATGGACAGTATATCAACCAACCGATCGTTGAAAAATTACATTTCCATTCGTTGCTCTTATCATAGTGGTGTGTGTCTCTTTCTCGTAGAAATTCACGAGGATTATTTTACGTATAGCAACGTCCTTTCGTCGTCTCGCGATCTCGATAATTCTCTCGGTTACCGATCTTTAACATACATACAACCATTCGCTTAATTACGATTTCCTCGCCGTACCCGAGATAATTTTGTAGAATTAACAAACCGTTTTACTACCTTTCCACCAGGCCGGATTCTCGCAATTACTGAGAATCATTAATTTAAGGTCTCTAAATTTTAATGCGCACCACATGTTCTGCTTCCCCCCTCGTTTATAAATCATCGGTATACCCGGGAATTTTTAACCCTCTCACTTTCTTTCTCTTTCTATCGCTCTCTCTCTCTCTCTCTCTCTCTCGCACACACTCTAGCTCTCTATTTTTTTCCTGCATATTTCGTAACGATGAAAAGAGAAAGAGAGTTGGATTGTGAAAAGAAGTAAAAGAAGAAGATCACGAAGGGAGCGTACATCAATGGGCGTATCATAAAACATGACCCTTATATTAACCGATTTCTTAATTACCCATTTCATTTTTTAAGCTTGAACGCCTCTCTTTGTCAACCGGTTTCTCTTCTACGATAATTATTTTATTTTCTAACCGGAAGCATTCTGTTCCTCGTTAACCCTTTCCCTACTAAGAGAAGTAATCTTTTTCCCCTTTGCAAGGTCCCGGTCGTTCGTTAAAAATATTCTAGTAACCGCTGTTGATGTAACATAGGATTCGCGATAAATGTACTTCGCCAATTAATAACAATGTTAACAATGTTCGATGTTTGATTGAAAGTTTCAATAGTGTCAGCTGGTGGAGAAAAAACGGTTGCGTACGATAATTCACGTAAATTTTATCAACGGAAAATTTTAGATAAATGTCGTATTTTTTCATTTACTTTAAATATCATCATTGAAACATTTAATATATGAACAGAATCAATAGTGATTTTCAATCCCTTCGATCGAAAACACAAAATTTATTCGGTACGTCAATAATATCTTAAAAATACACTGAAACATCCTATCGATTATATTATAATATTTTATTATTAATTTTCTATTATATATTCCAGTAATAATTATGGATAATGCAGCAATGTTCAATATCTATATGATGGGAAAAGAAAAAAAAAAAAAGGAAAAATGACAACTTATATTGATCTCTCGCGAGACTTGTCGAGCAGGTCGATTCATCAGAGAAAAGCCAAGTGGTTGAAGGGTAGAGGGTAGAAGAGGGGGGCTATGACGACAGGAGGCAGAGGGATGGATATTGTCATGGATATTACCCGTGCGGTGGAAACACGTCGTCTCTCGGTGGTCACGATCGTTGAAGTGTTTAGTCTAGTGTCCCGGACTGTTGTGACAATCCATCCGCGCGTAAGCACAAAGACAGACGTGCACGCGTGTTAGCTCGCGCACACGCCTATTCCGTCAATGTAGAGCGAATCGACGGACACGTACCACCAGGGACGAAGGGTTTCGTGCTACGGAAGCGGTTAAAAGGGGTGGAGAGACTGCTTCGGAGGCATCGTCGAGAGAGTTGAAAGAGGGAGAGGGAGAGAGAGAGGAAGAGAGTGAGAGAGAATACATACGTGTTCGGGATTACAGCGATCAATGCGGTAAGCCTTGTTTGTTTTGCGCTGGACCCATCCACACAGATACACATGAATAAGTCCGTATTAACACATATGCGCAAACCGAGGACGCAAATCTATGGCATAGTCATTGGCGAACGGGCATTTCTCTACGATTCATTCATCGCCTTGAACTCGAATCGCTTCTAAGTCGAATCAAAAGATTGCCTACTAAATCTTCATCTTTTTTTCTTTAACGATTGAAATCTCTCTCTCTCTTTCTAAAAGAAATTTAATATTATTGGAAAGTTTTTTTTTAGAATTGCTTCGGAATAGTACTTATTTTGACGAAGGAGAGTGAAAGAGAAAGAATTATGTACTATTGATCAATATACCAAAAGGATGATTGTAAAACAGAACTTAATCTTTTAGCCCCAAACATGTTTTAATGTAATCATTCTAATTTTAATACTTTCTACGAAATAATAATTATTGGATATAAACTTTTTCACCCGTTGAAAAATATATAGACAAAAGAAAAAAGAAATTCAGTAATTGATCATGACGATTCAATTCCATTTAAAAAGTGACATTAATTGCATCGATTTTTTCTAAAATTTCGTATGAATGATATAATACACATTGATTTATAAAACCCCTTTATCAAAGCCAACGTGGTAACCGTGGTTATGTTACGTCGATCTACGACCTTTTATTTTCTTTGTATTGTTGATTTTTATAGGAAAACTTGGACGATGGGAGTTTGTAAAAGAGGTCAACGATAAACGTATCGAGGAAGGAAGATGTAGAAAGAGTGGTGGACGGAAGAATGGTAAAAGGAAAAAATGAAAAGACAAAAAATAGAGTGTGGGATAGAGAAAACTAGAGAAAGAGAGTGAACAAGATGAAAGAAGAGCGAAACGAGAAGCGAGAACGTTTACGGGAAATTGCACTTTGTAAAGAAAACCAAACCCTCGA
Source organism: Polistes canadensis (assembly GCF_001313835.1). Lineage (NCBI taxonomy): Eukaryota > Metazoa > Arthropoda > Insecta > Hymenoptera > Vespidae > Polistes > Polistes canadensis. The sequence continues at coordinate 106,301 of NW_014569565.1, read as the reverse complement.
GATTTCGACTTTTCGTTTTGTATGTCCGAGAGCTATTCCTCCTTTCCCTTGGTGAAATGATACAAACGTTGGTGGTATGCTCACATATGCGGAACGTACTGAAGGAGGATCAGCCCTCTTCTTATCGGCTCACGATCAGCGGTCTGTAACTTGAACACGTACATAAATTCGCCTCGAGACATTGGATAGTCGTTCTCATTGTACGTGGTCGAACATTTTTTTTTGAAAGCTGCTGATACAACGGAAGATTGAGAAGTTTGGTTTACGTTTAACAAAGAGTTCCCGTAAAGCATAAAGATAGCACGTTTATATTTGCGAAACAAGTCGCCTGTGAGATCTTGCCAACGTTTCTACGCGAATGTGTATCAAAGAAGATGTATTAGATTGATGTCCAGTAAGGAAATAGAGAAAAAAAAGAAATAAAAGAAAGAGTCGACTCGAACTGGGTATCAAGAAGAATGAAGCAGTACTCTTTTCTTGCAAAAATAAGAGAGAGAGAGAGAGAGAGAGTAGATCCTCATCCTATTTCGCTTTACCGTTTGGAAAGCGGTACGCGAGGTTAAATCATGGGGTGCGACCAATGGACCGGAAGGAAGAAAGAGAGTAAGATGGTGGTATAGAAAGGGCACCCCTTTCCATACCTCTTTCTCCAACTTCTTGCGGGAAAGTAGTAAGAAAGAATAAGAGATAGAAAGATCGCAAAGGTTCTCTCTCTCCACTGTCTCAAACCACTCGACCCTACTTATTTCAATAGCTTTCTCTTGCCTCGTTTGAATAAACTACGTCTACTACTCGCACACACTTGCTTTCCCGTGGTGCCTACTTGTGCACCCGGTTATAAAATTTACACTTGCTCGAAGGCGCGAATGTATTCCACCTTACTCACCCACTGGTACGATCGTTACTTTTTTCCAGATTATTCTTAATCACGGAATGAATCTTTTACCTATGTTAACACCACTTATACAATTCTATATAATCTTGTTGGCGCATATTACATATATTTATATACAATAATTAAACATTTATGCGTATATGTATATTTCTGTTGATCAAATTTTATTTAAAAAAAAAATCGATCATTTCAGGCTTATGGAAATATCTTTAAAAAGGTCTAGCAGTTGCAGTGAATCGAATCGTAAAGCGTATATCGCACGCGATTAATTTTGTATTATATGCTCGCCGAAGTGACACAGGCAGCAAAAGTTTTTTTTACGAGATAGCTAGCTCGTTCTCTTTCGCAGCGAGGAACCGTATGGAAAAATATTAGAACCAATGGGAACTGGGCCGCAAAATTTCTCGAGTCTGTCGGTGAAGTATTTATGGCGGTGCATGAACACCATCTCAGATCCTTCTATTCCCTTCGAAGCTATTCCTATTTCTTTTCACGCGTTTTTATCCAGATCCTATTGGTTCGTATTCCACCCGAGAAAAAGGAGAAAAATAGAGGGAAAGAGTGTTGGAGGGAGAAATAAGGTACACAGAAGAAGGGTGTGATAATAAAAAAAAAATAAAGAAAAATAAAAGAAAAATAAAGAGAAAGGGGGAGAGGGTTAATTCGCGGTCTTGTTACTATCATCCAAGAGAAAACATAAAAACCTTATACAAGGCATACCATCCTTCCTTTAGTTCTCTTTATCCTTTTTCTTTTATTTTTGGAAGCTCCGGTTAAAGTAGCGTCGGTATTCCCACCTAATCTTTATCCGATATCTCGATTCACGTTTGTTGGTCGATGAACGCGATGAAGCGCATGGTTCACTACGATGCCTGTTAAAAAGAGAAAAAGAAAAAGATAATATGCAAGTAAATAGATCTTATACCCCTTCGGGTTGCCTTTTATATCGTTGCAAAGAATATGTCACTGATTAAAAAGTGTGTCCAGTAAACTTATTAAAACGGGAATAAAAACGATAGAATTAAAAGGATTGATTCAAATGATTTTCTCTATAGTTCAGAAAGATAGTACAGTTTCCACGTGGAATAAAATAACATTTTCTATACGCAATATTACAAAGTAAAGAACAATTGGAAAAATCTGATACTTGATGAAAGAAAGAAATACAGAAAAATGAATGTTCAGTCAATAAAGTGTAAAGAAACGAAGTTGCAAATAAGAGTCGAATGACTGGAAGCAAAAAAGTATGAGTTTGCTACTATAGACTCGTATAATGTGAGAATGTCAATTCGAATAGGACGAAGGTAAGATAAAAAAGAATAAGGAAAAGGGAAGAGTAAAAGGAGATGGAGAATATTGTAAAGGGAAGAACACAGAGAGAGAAAGAGAGAGAGAGAGAGAGGGAGAGAGATCTCGGCAGCCATCTCTCAAACTTACGAAGCCGAGTATCCGGTGGATATTTTGCTGGATGTTTTCATATACACTCTAGGCACCGAGGGGGAAGAAGAGGCAGCACTCCGTTACTGTAAAACAGAGCATTATTATCCTTCTACTCCATTACCCAGGACACTACGGAGGCCGGGAAGCCGGCTGGAAGAGAGAGGATGCTATGGCAAAAACCAAAAACCCGGGCAACTACGGGCAAGGGCCATTGACTCCAACACTACCGCCTTTCAACCCTCGACGTGATTTATTTTTAGATTCTTGCCTTTCGACTTCCATCTCGCGTTCGAATACTTCGATATATTGAAGTATTTTACTACTGCACGAGAAGGGTCTACTTGCACAATAGGTTTTGATTATTTTTCTAACTTGATCACCTTCTTGTTATCCTTTTTTTTATCTATCATGATAAATTTATCATTGTCTTATTAAATAAGAAGATATTCTTTATATATGTTAAGAAATATTTCGTCGTTTTAAGTCATTCGTAATATATTCGAAAATTTGTAAATCGATGTCCAGTGATCTCCTTTTATGCGTGAACGTAAACGCTCGAAACAGGACGACTACTTTATTCACGGTATTCGATATCGGCGTTGGCATGCGAACGGTTCTCCCTCTTGATTTAAACGTACTCTATTCACCGCGCCCCTCTTTCATCATTATCTCGGTTATGGAGAATCATACGCCGGGTTGAGAACATACCTTTTATCGAGACGCGAATATCCCGGGCATGAATTTCGCGATACTACATTTTTATTGGATCAAAATCGAAAACCGCAAAGGGGTGGTGCTAGAACATATCCGTTAATAATTAACGAGAATTTTATAAAACGTTTGGGAAAGTGGTAAGGAGAAAGAAAGAAAGAAATAAAGAAATGAATGAAAGAAAAATAGTCTTTAAAAACAACTTATGTAATTGTATATAACGTAAAAGACCTTTAAACATATAGTACTAGCGATCATAATGAAATTAAAACTAGACTGATTAAGAAGGACTTAATTACATGCTCTCGGTGAGGGTACCTCGAGATGCTTCAAAAAGCTAACAACTTCCGTAAGTGGCTTGGCTCACCTCATACTACAATTCCTCACACCTTCTTTCTCTCTCTCTCTCTCTTTTCCATTCTTCAACCCTTAGTACCAGTTGCGACACCACGCGAAATGCCCTTCATGCTCGTGAAAAGTTTCTTGCGACATAGAATGAACAAGAGGTTGGCTTGAAATATTTCTAAAAAATACAATAGAATACTACCTAGTAGTTCCCACAGAATCCCGTATCGAGAATCTAAGCGTATTTAAACCAAGCCAAGGAAGAAATATAGGAATGCTGTTTTCCTGTAGCCTGTGCGAACTATGTGAGGTGCTAGTCGAAAAGAAATATGAAGAAGAGGGGAACCCGACTACATGGCCACTTTTTTATATACTCGCTCGTGAAGGTTATGAACATGGTGCGGAGGCATATGAATAAAGTGGCCAACTTTTTGCCACGTATATCACCCTGGTAATGTTCATGCCGCTTTAAAGCTTTATATAGTACGTTTCGAGTCGATACAGTTACGGGGTCTCTTTGCAACAGCCTTAGTAGCTATGCTTCTTTCTTTGCGGTACACGATACGAACGTTAAATAATTTTACTATGATCAAAGGCAAATGAGAAAACCTGTGAAAAAGAATCTTTTTACAAGATTGATGAGATGAATCGTAATTCGTGAATTTCGATTTCGTCAATGGTAAATCTATTCGCGATTATTTTGAAAAAAAAAAAAAACAATCGATGTAACAATTTTCAATTAATTTCATTGCGGAATGGAAGATCTATCAAAGTTTTAAATAGTAATTCCTCGGAGACAAGGACGCAAGCGCAAAAGTACAGATTTCGGCCACGTGGATCTCGACCACAATCGACTCATCCTGCCAAGAGAGGCGTACCACTTAAGTATTTCGATAAAACTTGATCAGGGGCGTTCCATTCGACTGGACACGATGCCAAAGTCTCCACCCCTTCACCTGAAAATATCTACTATCGAAATTGAACGATTGAATAGCTGTTATATCGTACCGATAATCTTCTAAATATAATAATATTCCACAAATATTTCGCGCGTCAATTTATTAAATGAAAAATAAAATAAAATGGATAAAAAAAAATAACAGATCTATTCTAATAGTATACAAATTACCCTTTATGCAAGCCATTGTTCGAAACTAATAATTCAATAATCAACGATTCACCACAGAATGGCGCACAAACTCTTTATACTTGCAAAATTAAAATGATTATAATTATATTATTATGATTGAAATAATTATACCTAATTAAAAATTATTGTTATATTAAAATACAGATAACGCGTGAATATTTTTCAACTTTCAACAATTTGAACAAAAGTGATTGAACAAGAACAAAAAACATAGAAAAAGACATAGACAAAATGATTTGTTTTTTTTTTCAATTAATGCAAATGTATTAAACAACCAGCGTTCGTGTCATATCCATCTTATAGTTTAGCCTTTATTCAAACGATTCGATTCGACGCACAATTAATCGGACTGTGATTCCCCGTATCCACGAGCGAGCACCCTTCCTTTATTTCCTCGCATCGCTGGATTTCGCGAATTTCTGCCTGCCGATCCCTTTCTCTTCTCTTCTTGAATTCATCCCTTCGGTCAAACAGCCCGTTCTCTCAGATCCAAGTTGATATCCGTCATCATCCTCGTCGTCTTCGTCTTCGTCGTCGTCGTCGTCTTCGTCTTCGTCGTCGGCCTGAATCTTCCGCATTACGTCTTTATGCGATCCTTCAAACCGTAGCCGAAGCTTCTTTTTTTATTCCCGAAGCCTAATCAAGAAGAGTAAACCCTGAGTGACGAGAGTGAGTAGTAACAGAGAAAGAAGCGGTAGAACGAAGAGGGTGAGATAGACGGTGGAGGGTGTTACTGGGGTGAGTTAGAAACGAATCGATGCATTACCCAGAACAGTCGTTGACTCGGAACGAGGAGGGATTCGAAGGGATGAGGGAAGAGGAGCGGGGGGGGGAGGGATAGACAGATGTATAGCAAAAGGAAATACGAGAGTGAAAAGAAAGAGCGAAAGTGCATGTGTACCTTTAGTGTGAGCAGGTATGCGTATGCGTGACAGTGTGCACTAGATGGAGAAGCAAGTGGAGATAGAATGAGGTAGAGAAACCGGTGTCTGAGAGGACCACGAGGACGAACAAGAAAAAGAAACGAAGAAAAATGGCTGGGGTAGACTATGGTTGTGATAGTAGTGGTGGTGATGGTGGTAGTAGTAGTAGTGCTGGTACTGCTAGTGTACGGCAGGGTAGTTAGCCAATCGCGCTCTAGAGCTACACCGGATGAATATCAATGAGGGAAAAGCCACCCATCGTTGCGTTTTACAATTTTCTTCGCTCTACGTTGCTGCCACTAGCGTCTGTCTGCGTGTTATTGTGTGAGCAGGTATTACGTCCGTGTGTTCTCATAGTCATCATCGTTGTCGTCGTTGTCGTTGTCGCGCATATTTCTAAAACAGAGAAAGTAGTCTCTGTGGGCGAGCGTTTGTTTACCGAGGGCTTGATTGAAAACGCGATTTTTCAACGTACAATCAATTTAGGCTCGTCGTCCTAACTTAAAAACTAAACGGAGTTAACCTTCGAATTGGTGCAAATAGAAAGTGAGTTTTACGATTTTCTCTCGTAGTAGAAAAGTAGCTTTCCTTTAAACAGAATATCTCTATTTTCTCTTTAATCTCTCATTTAACTATCTACCCACGAGTTCACGGAAGTCTGTCATAACGAAACATCGGACGATTCGTTTTCTCTTGAAGAATTCTGGGATCTAAATAATATCGAGTGCAGCAGAATACAGTATGACCTTTTACTAATGAAACGATTTCTCGAACTATACTTCAGTTTAACGTTTACTCACATTTTGTTAATCTTTCTTTTTATTTGTTGTTTTATTTGCTCATGTTTTATTTTATTTTGTTCTCACACCGAATGCGCTTTATGTTTCTAATGACATCTCCGATTACGATACTTGCTCGTTCGACCAGAACTTCGTTCTTCCGACAAAATGATTTTGTTCGAATAGAATGTCACGTAGCGTAAATAGAATTTTACGTAGCGTGAATCGGGGCTCGACATCACGAATAAAATAAAATCGAACGAACGAGCAATATGAGTCTTCGTTATAGCTGACTTTTTTATTTCATTAAAATTCGTTTAATGAAAGTGCCGCCGTTATACAAGAACGATCGTACGAACGGACGAACGAACGAAGGTGCTGCGAGTGTCGTTACGATGTTTAAAAAAAGAAAGGCTAGGTCAAAATAGGTAAAAAAAAAAAAAAGCAAAAGAGGTCTGTGGAAAAATACGAACGGTCTATGCGCAAAACATCGACGATAACCCGAGTACGTGCTCCGCTATCCAACGCGATCTTAAGCCAGTAGTTTCGTAATGCTCTTTTCTAGTATTCGATACGACGATCGTACGAGGAGAGCTCGTGTAGAACGTTTTCCACTTTGAATCCAACTTTAATTTCCGTCGCGTGATCAATATTAAGCTTTCTTCGACGATGTTCGTTACCTATATACCAATGGCTTTGTGTCTGTTAGCTTTTCAACAAAGCCACGGATGTAGTCTGGAATGAATTACTCGACTCGATTTTTCATCCATTTTCATTTTCTTTCTACATGTAGGTATATATTATACTATATATAAATATTCATTGTTATAATGTTCATCTACATTAACGCATGGGCACAAATATGATATATTAATATTCTAATTAGTAAATGTATTTTTTGCTGATTACAAGAAACTGTTTTAACCTATTTTTTGAAATTATTAAAAAGATCATTTATTTTTCGTTAAATATTTGATTAGATAATTAAAAGATATTTCTTTAAAAAGATTTGAGTAATATATTTTACAAAAGTAAACAGGCTTTATCGATCAAATTTATTAAGCGCAAATAAGTTTCCGTTATTTAGGAAAGGAACGTCGATGTAGTCTAGTGACTGCTAGAAACGACTAGGTACTATCATTATGTACACTTAGAGGCTAAATCTGCGCCGCATTAAACGAATTTACGCTGCAGTAGAGTCCTTGCAATTACGTGTATACTGCAGGATTACAAGAGCGTCGCTTGTACACCTTAAACGAAGTGCCACCAATATAAACGTACGCTACTCCTTGTTCCCTTTTTCAATGGTGCATTGTATCGTACGCATTTATAGCCTAAAATTAGTTTAGAATATACGTTTACGTAACTTAAATTAACACTATCTCTATTTGAATCACCGCATAAATGATGTTAAAACTGGAGGAAGACTGAAAAGGAAAGAAAAAAAAAAGAAGAAAAAGAAAAAGAAAAAACAAAAAAATAAGAAAAGAAAAATAAATTCAACGGGAAAAACGGGGAAGATAATTTTTCTTGTTAAGATTTCTTATCTGCTTAATATGTCCGTTTTACGACAATGTACGTAGTCAGGAAAGACCGCAAAGGAAACGGAAAATCGAGCCACGCCGTTTTTCTCGTAGGAAACAACGACGGTCTCGAAGTCGTATGGAAGAGAAGGTTATTCCCTAAAAACAGTCTTAAAAAAAAACGAGATCCTATCGATCTGTAACGTTGCTCGGAAGATAAAAGGGTCCTGTAGCTCGTGCCGAGGATTTAGAAGAAAGCACAGCATCCTCTCGAGAAGACGAATCGACCTTCGAAAGACAGTCTTTCGATTCTTCCTTCAATCCTTTCTCTTTCTTCTTCTTCTTCTTCTTCTTCTTTGTTATTCTCTTTCTCGGTGATCTGTCTATCGACGCGAATTTCTTTGAATCCAACCAGTGATTTATATATTTCTCTTACTGTCTCGAGCAAAACTAGTTACATGATTATAAATTCTTTCATGAAATTAAGAAAAATGTTAGATTTATTTATCATTTTAATTACGTAATTATACATGAAGAATCAACGGCCTAGTCATGTTGGATTATTAATTTCTGTTAAATTACAAAAATCAAGATAGCAATGTGGTTACGATGACTAAAGTAGATGAGTGATCCGTTCGAAAAAACAAAAATTGTTGATTCCAGAGAAACTTTGAAAAAAAGAGCGTCTTTTTTTGTAATATTGGATAAATATGAGATGTTATTCGTAGATAAGTTATATTCGAATCCGTAAAAAGAAAGAATAAACAGATGAATTATTCTCGAAGAAAAATAAAATAAATCGTTTAATTTATTAACGATTAAAGATAAAGAAGTTTTTCTTCTATCTCATCTTATTTTATATTTCTTTTTTTTTTTTCTTTTTTTTCTATCGTAATAAAATAAAAATTAGCATCAGATAAAAAATTAAATCTTTCCTCGAGACGTCGTAACGCCTTTTGCAATGAATGAATTGAAATAAAGAGAAATAAAGCTTACTGGATGGATTGCTGGCTCTTTCTAGGGGGTAAAAAAGAAAACTATCTAGCGTCGCGAGGAAAACGGCAATGAAATAAGACGCGTCGTGAGTGCAGCTTTATCCAGAATGATCCCTTACCGGAAGCTTATCTCTACATTTACCGAGCGTATGCGAAATGCGAATCGCGCTAGGATATTCCTAGCAGAGAATACCTTTTACTTCGTTGCATAAATATATACATGGAAACGTACGTATACATACATACATACATACATATCCATGCACTCAAGTGAATGTGTACGCCGTTTGTGAAACTAAATCAAAGAATCCCGCGGATTTACCGACGTGCAATCCCGGGTTAGCCGCGAATGCGCACGATTCTCCGCGTAACCTTCAACGAAATATTTCTTGGCGTGCTTGAGATAGAATAGAGAAGCTTGTTCTCCTTCTCTCTCTCTCTCTCTCTTTCCAAGACGAAGAACACCTCCAGCGAACGCACACCACTTCTTCTCCCTTGAGACATTACCGATCATCATTCGACCTCTTTTATTCTTTCCCTCGTAATTTTTCAAACCATTTCTCGTTATCGTTTCTTTTATCATCGTCTACGAGTCTTTTTAGAAAAAGCAAAAAATTATTGACTGGTCCAACGTCACGGACGATTATTTTAAGAAGATATAAAAAATAATCGGTAATACTCTTATCTATTCTAAATATAATAATAATTGGTATTGTGAAATTAATGACAAAATTAAAGCGCGTTAAAATCATTGTATAATACAATTTTTTAGAAATTTATTTATAAAAAAAACAAGTATTAATGACATAAAGATTATTCCGATAAAGAAACATTGACGTGAAAATAATAAATGACTTTGAAATACTCGAAGAGAGTAAGTATTATAATTCTACGAGTTTCTTGCTTTATCATGCATCACGAAACAAGATCAATGCTCTTGTTCATTTCGCCATCGTTCGTTGAAGTTAAAGTTAAAGTTAGAAAGAGAGAAAGAGAGAGAAAGAGAGAGTAATATAATGAAAGAGATAGAGAGATAGAGAATAAACTTCCTTCTTCGTGGAAGGTCCACAACACAAGATTTCTTCTAGGTTCTTCCTTGCTCGTTTGTTATCGTTCGTTACATCGTGTTATCGAGCGCTATCGCTGAGAGAGTTCTCGTTCCAGGATCTCTCTCTCTCTCTCTCTCTTTCTCTCTCGTCGATTTCATCGATCAAACCCAGCCGTTGCTCGTATCCGTCCATCTTCTATACCAGGCTCGTTCACTGTCGCGACGAAACGGTAAAGACGATAAAGCTTCGTGAGCCCAACGACAACGAAGATGACGACAACAACGACAACGAAGACGAAGACGAAGACGAAGAAGTAGACGGGGAAAAGGGACGGTAATGAAATTTGATAAAGTTATGCCGCGAGGCTTTGTCGTTGTCGTCCTCGTAAAGAAATACACAAGATGGAAAGGGAAGAGATATAGAAAGAGAGAAAGATGAAGAAAACGTGGAGACAAGAAGAACGTATAACCATGGGATGAAAAGAAAAAGAAAAATAAAGAAAAATAGAGAAAAATAGTAAAAGAGAAAGAGAGAGAGAAAGGTTTACGCTTCACGCTACTCTCGTCCTTAGTACATCGTAGGCTTCCTCCTCTCTCCATGACCCTTTATACGATTCTTGTTTGCTGGTTATATCATTCTCGCCTTTATAGTCGTCGTTGTCGCGTTCTCTTCTTCATCGTAGACGCGCGACGAAGCGAACACCATAAGCGTGTAACTGTCTACTTGCGTGAATGAAGTTGTGTAACGTCGAGACACGAAGTCCTCAAGAGTTAAACGCTTTCCAACGACGACTATCATGACGATCACGATGATAATACACATCAACCGAAGCGATGTGGAAAACGAGAATGCTTGAGAAATAGTGTTACTCTAGAGATAATAGAAAAATATACTTACAATTAGTATTAAAAAAATATTTACAGAAACTTTTCTAAGAAATGTCAGAGATTGCAATGCTGTTAATTGTACAACTTTGCTATTTCTTTGAAAAGTTTCGGTATAAATATTTGTTATACTTAGAATAAATAGATTTTAATGACTCTTATATTAATATAAAGTACACTCTTTTGTCTACGCGTAGAATACTTTGTCGAGTTATAAATCAATCTGCAAAGGTTCATAAAATGTCAGAAAATGCAATGCTGTAAATTGTGCATCTTTGCACAATTTCTTTGAAATGTTTCGGTAAATATTTAGTATACTAAAAGAATGAATAGATTTTAATGACTCTTATATTAAATTAAAGTACACTCTTTTCCTAAATACCTTATCGAGTTATAAATCAATTTGCAAAGGTTCAGGTTATATTTTCTATAAAATTATTATAAAATACTCTTGAAAAAATAAACAAAAAATTTATTAAGTTTACTTCACAATAACGAAAGAAAAAGCAAAGAAAAAGAAAGAAAGAAAGATGAACATACTTGTTAGCGCTGTCAAGATAAGATATAGGTATCGACGATATCAAAATACACACACTGCGCAGATTTTCCCTTTTCTTTCAATTCTACTCTCTAATAGACTTTTTCGCTCGTTAAGAAAAGTCTCACGAGAACTAGTGTATTTTTGAATATAATGGCGGAGCGTAGATAAAAAGTAAGGGTTCTTCAATTCTTTAACATACAAAGAAAAAAGGGGAACGGTTCGGTTTAATTTATTAGGATAAGAGAATGGAACAAAAAGAAAAAAAGAATAAACATTAAGAGCGTATCCCTGTATTTCCCTCGTATATCATTTTTTTTTCTATTTTTCTATATCCTTATTTTCTTTCTTCTACCAATTAGAATATCGAGACGATAAATGAAGACAGAAGAGTTTTTGGCAGACGACTAAAAGATCATGTCGTCCCTACCCGCTGGCTTTGTCGGCGTATGTATGATAAAGTTTTTGCTTAAAAAGTTCCTGCCCGTTTAAGATATTCCAGTCTGGTATGGTTAGGGTTGGCTAAAGTACCGTGGATAGGAGAAACCGGCCGGGCCACTCTCCTGATATCCCTTGGGATGAGACGTTACGTTTCGCTGTACAGCAGCCCTCATTCTTATCTCGTCCTTACCCTGCACACGCTCCGAAAAATACTCCTCGTGAATCGCTATTCTTTCGTCCATAACTATAATCTTTTTCAAAATTCTATTTCCATCCGAGAAAGCAAGCTCGAAAAAAAAACACGATTACTTTTATTCTATAAAATAGTTAAACCTATATCCTCTGTCATACTTATTTGAAATAAGTTCGATTTTTTTGGGAGGGGGGCGGGAGGGGGTGGGAGCTGGCCGAAGGAATTCGAAAACGTTTGCAAGAAAATGTCTAGCCGCGAAGGAGAAACGTTACGACAAACATAGCATGATATCCTACACCCCCACTATTTGATATAATCTATATGTTTTGTCGTCGGGTAGCGTTACGGTCGTTTTGGTACACTAGGACCAGGATAAAGTGAGACAGAGTTGAGAGGGAAAGAGGGTAGAACTAGTAGCCAGGAGTAGAGACCGGGAATTGTAATCGCGAAGGTGTACTTCGAGGTAGAACCTCCTCCTCTTTGCCAAGCGGTAGCTCTCGTACGGCGACACCGTATCTCGAAGTTCAATGTTTGCTCAGCTTGATTCATACCCCATGGCCCACCCTTGCATTGCCGTTCTACTTCTCTCTCTCTCTCTCTCTCTCTCTTTCGCTCCCTCCCTTTTTCATCCTATGTGACCCTTTGCTGAATGTATCTGCCTACTTCTGTTCTTTCTGTCTTTGTCTTTCTCTTTCTCCCTCTTTTCGCGTGTCTATCCTATCGTCTCTTTTCCTCTCACCTCACTTCTCTTCTTCCTAGTGTGCACACAAACGGGTGTATACACATATAACTGCGCAAAAATACGTGGACTATTTCATATACTAACGCACATGTGCGTACCTGTACGTTATCCAGTACGCAAGGTCGTGTGCTTCTGGGTTCCAGGTTCCTATAAAGTTTACTCAAGGGACCCTTGTTGGATTGCCAAGTACAATATTCGCATAACGTTAAGTTCGAAATGGTTCCGTGTTGAACAAAAACGAGAGAGGAAGAGAGGGTGAGAGAGAGAGAAGCCTTAAATGTGGCCCTAGTAGCAGAGCGTCTCCCTCGAAAGCCAATTAAACCTCTTTCTCTTGGACCCTTTTGTTTTCGAACGAGCTATCCTGCGTACGACGTAGCTATGGTGTCTATCTTCCTTCCTTTCTACGATGATATATCCATATGCGAATAAAGTGCTACTATATTTATATACTTTGGCACGTTTGCTCGATGACGAAAAAGAAAAAAAAAAAAGAAACGTGAAAAGATCACGGCATTGGAAAGCACGTTTAATGGACGAATGATCTCTTTGACCGATGAAGAAGAAGAATTTGAGGTACAAACTAGAACACTTTCAATGCGTTTAGGGGTTCTTGAAGAACGAGGGAGAAGAGAGAATAGATGACGTGTCATGAATGAACAAGTGGAGTGGGTGGGTTTGGAAAGAAGAGGGATGACGAAAGGGAAAGAGAGTGCGAGAACGAGAGAACAAGTCGCGAGCTTAATTCAACAAAATTAAGGAACGCCAATTATAAGTTGACAATTTGTCGAGAAGTCAAGGCCAACACGGAGGGGGAGTGAATAAAGACAAAAGGAAGGACGTTTGCCTTCCGATCGTTTGTACTTTCTCTTTCTTATTCTATCCAAACGAACTCTCCCCCAGTTTCTAACAATGAGATCGATTCGATCGTTTACCGCGTTTACCCGGGCCCTTCTTTTCGAATCATCTTCCTTTGACTAATAATTATGAATTGCTTGACTTCTATTAAAAGTCCTTCGATCTCGATGAACGTTTTAATTATGCGATCAAAGAAGGGAACAACGCGTCGGTCTCTCCTTAATTATTCATTCTTTCAATTTCACGATGGAAATGAATTAATTAGCTCATTTCTATTTTTTTCTGTATTTTTTTTTTTCTTATCATCCACTCTATCGATTCATTTTACTTTTTTTTTTTTTGTAATTATCACTACCATTTACTTATTATCTCCATCTCGATCGTTGCTGTTTCCAATGATTAGTGACACACGATAGATCTTTACGAGAATAGATAGACAGCAAAGCGGTCCAGCATAAGAAGCTACGTTGTAGGTAATAAGAAAATTTGAGGACAGGCCACGGTATCATTTGTCATTGTCAGCCTGACCTAGGAATGGTGCAGAACAGCGTACAGCCTCGCTCTCTTTCTATGCTTTTAACAATATTGTACATCACGTGGCCAACATCGTTCTTCTTCTTTCTCTTCTCTCCCTTTGTTCCTCCATCCCTTTAACACCGAGTTCGCTCGCACTCTCGACTTGCTAGACAATGTGTCTTTATATACTAAGTAAAGCACAGTCACCAATGACTCAACTTTTATACAAGATCACAAATTCACTCTTAACTTTTCGGGTATTGTTTAAATTATCAAATCTTTTGCGAACGAAATCTAAATTAAATATCTTAATAGTCGTTTACTTCTTGCGTGAAATGACGATTTATATAATATTTTATGAAATAAACTAGGAAAATAGTCGTGTATTATATTTTTCATTTCAGGTAAGATTGGCGATTCGTGGAAGATGATACGCGTCTACAAATACAATTCGTATCCGCATACAACACAACGCGTGGTGGAGTTGTCCATCCTAATTCGAAGTAAGTTTTATCGAAGGTATATTACATTTATTCGAAGATACATAAGTTTCTATATCACGTTAGGTATTCCATGGATAAGTTTTTTCAAACAACATTTATGCCAAGAAAAATAGTGTAAAGTTCTTTTGAAAAAAATACTTTTTTTTAGTGTTACTGATAGTACTTTATTATAATAATAAAACAGTTTAGAAATTTTCTACAACATGCCTCTGGTCGAGCGGAAATAAAGAGTTAAACGAGAGATGCGTTTCTAACTTTGAAACTAGATGAAACTTTATTAGGATCTGACTGGATATTACAACTGTAATTTTAATCCAATTTACGAGGTATTACAGGAGAGTCGAGCGCGGAGTCTGTATCAAGTTCTCTATAATAACAAGTTATGAATATGATCTTCTTGGATCTTTTTGGACCATTGCGGCTTTTTGTTTTTTATAACTTTTACTAAAACTTCGATATGAGCTAGCTGAATATTCATGAACTCAGGCTTTATTACGCGAATAGCATTATCGTTCTTCTCTTGGGAATGCAGCATAAGGACTTAAATCACACAGCCGTTTGTATATATTGCTTAACTTAGGTTTATAACGACGTTAATTATACTTCCCAATACAATTTGCATAATAGCTATATGCAACCGTATCTTTAGTCGACGTTTTTTATCTACGCATAGAATGAAAAAAAAGTAAAACAGAAGAAAAAAAAATAGAGAAAAAGAAAAGAAATGATACATAGTCTCACTAAAGAAAAGGAACTCTTCGTTTGTGAACTCAGCGAGATCGTTTGTCAAGCAAGTGTCGTATTTTTAAATTCCTAACATTATATTAGATTCGACGCTAGATCCATAAGCCGGATAAAGTTAAGCCCAGTTTAACTTCGAAATCCCTGTGGCTGATTGGATAATGTTGAAGTTAAATCAAGTTTATCTTTCCTCCCGAACTGTCTAGAATATAACCATATAACAGAGAATATTTAGATAAAAGTTTGTTAGCAAAGAAGTAGTACTAATCCGTGCAATTTGGTTTCTACTTTTCCCGCCATATTAAAAATACTATTGTGATATCTATGTAATCATGACACACGTACGTGATAAAAACGTTTCAATAATGGCTAAGAATTAAAGAAAAAATTGATCTTGTACAAATGTATAAGATGGCTACTGACATTAATTGATTATCACGCGTACATACGATTCAAGATAAAGTACAATAAATTGATCTACCTATTCGATTCTGGCTTGCATTGCCATTTCATTTGACAACGGCCAACAACCGATAATAGAGCGCAACCGCGTACACCAGTGGATAAGGACGGTAAGGGTGAAAACCGACCTTGTGCACCTGCCCGCTCCCATGTTCGATTAGCGATGAATTATCCCCGACGAAGCTCCCCTATTCGTGATTCTACCTGTTGGTTCTAATCTCGGCTCTATCTAATTCGTTCTCATTAATACTCTAGAAAGGTGTTTCTCCTCTCCTCACCAGAGTATGTGAGAGAAAGAGATAAATGTCTCCCGACGTGATTACTATTTTTTTGTGTGTTTTACTAAAACAAAATAAAACTCAAAATTATTAAACATTTATTTCTTGATTGAACGATATTTTTGATATACTACAAATCGACATACGAGCATTTAAAAAACAATTAGTATTAAATATAGAACTTGTTGAAATAAATTATTATTGATGAATTTGTTACTTTGTAATATGTTGTAAAATAAAACTTACGTCGAGGACTGGAAGAAAAAGGATTATATTCGACGTTGAAGAGAAAGACACCCAAATAGACAGATATAACACGGATATCAAGTTTCCGCTTTTGTAGTAATAGGCCCAACGTTATGACTACAGTTATGTCGTTTTATATATTATAATAAAAGCGGTTGTGACCCGGTAGTATCATGTCGCTTGTACAAGAGTACAATGTCTTTATCTTTACGAGACCCTAATGTTTTTAATTTCATGACGGATTATCGTAAACGAAACGAATGTTCCTCTTGCTACTACATTTTATCTCTTTTCTCTCGTTTTCTTTATATCCCATTTTTTTTTTCTTTCCTCTTCTTTTCTCTTTTAGGCAGTTTCGACATAGTGCTAGTCGATGGTTTTCAGCCTCACTTTGTTAACGGACGCGTGTAAAACTTGCCTCTCCGCCCACGAGTTAAATATTAACCGTTTCGTGATAAACGGTGTCGAACTCAAACCACCCCCTCCACCTAGGTGACTTTTTTATGCCGAGCCCCCCGAGGTCGACGTCATAGTCAACTCATCCCCCTCCCCCTTGTCCCCTTTCCCCGTCCCACCAGCAATTTCGTAAGCGACAAATTGGCTGGTAGAACGCGACATCGATCGTTGCTTCCCTTTTTTCGTTCGCGATGACAAAGCCGGCCGTGTGCGCGAATTTTTAATTACAACGCCGCTCTTCGATTCATTCCTACTACATTCGCTAGCTATTGTCTCGTACGTAAATTTGAATATATCTATTCTTTTGAAATCGCATAGGTATATAAATGTTGATCGATGTCTCATAAGAACATTTTTAGAAATAATAATTTATTATCGAAAAATTTATTTTCGTTCCTATTTTTGATCCTAACATTCCCGGTATCAAAGATTTACTTATCTATCGACAATCTAATAACGGCTATTGTTTATATGACAATAAAATTTAATAGCAGTAAAAGTTAATACTAACTTTACCGTCCTTCTTTGATCGTTATCACTGGCGTTGCTTTAATACGTATGAACTCTAAAGTTTATAAGTTGTAGAGACGAGGTTTAGAAAGTTGCAGCTGTTATGTACACGGGGATGGTACTGTATGGAACATAGGATAAGAGAGCTAGCCCAAGCAAAGGTATATTGTGCATAGAGCAACGAGAAAACAACACGTTTATTCGACGCTAGTACATTCATCGTTAGCATGGTTGTAGTTTAACGTTTAAATTACCTTGCACCCGGAGTTATTTACTGTAGTGGGGCATTACATAACGACGAATAAATAGTTTTACGTTTGTGTACATGTATGTGTCGAGAGAGTGAGACAGAAAGAGAGAGAGAGAGAGAGAGAGATAGAAAGATACCTATATGAATATGGAGATAACGCATTGTCGGTCATGAATTTTTGTCGAAGGTTAAATTTTTACATACGCCCACGGAAATATACGCATCGAATAAATTTATCCTGTTCGTGAGAGAGAAAAAAAAAAAAAGAAAAGAAAACTTAATGCAACGGCGTCTAGATGGAATTAAACGTACCCGATGTTGGAGGAATATATTTATAAAAGCGCGCAAGAAACTGTTGTCAACGTTGAATAAGCAAAGAAATATTCAACGAATATTTTCTAGCAAGTAGAACCTTTCGTTTACGTCTTAATTGCTCGCTACGAAATATAATATCGTTTTTCTTAGGAATAACGAACTTTTACAAAAGTACAGCCATAATCACAGGTGTTTTGTGTTTATTGACCGTAACAATAAAGAGAAACCGTAGGCGGAAAGAAGAAAAATATATATTTTTAAAAAAGGAAAGAGGAAGAGAGAGAGAGAGAGAGGGGGGAGAGTAGCGTTCGAATTTCATGTACACTAAAATTTCTTTCCCTCGAACTATTTTCAAATGAATTCCTCGGTGGACTCGCACGAAGCACATTGAATCGTCCGCCGATGAATGCCGCACTTTTGCCGGTCGTTAGAGCGACAATTAGAGCGCGGTAATAGAATTCATTCAGGACGACAAAATTTGTACATAGAACGTACACGTACGTATATATATATATATATATATAATACATATGCACACACGTGCAATACTTTTTTATACATTTATATCATAAAAGGTCCAAGCCATCACTTGCATCATCATTGGCTATTCGTTTGCAAAACGTACTATCCGCTTCTCTCTCTCATTCTCTCATTGTAAAAGCCGCTTAATAAAAAGAATAAAAAAAAGGAAAAAAAAAAGTAGAAACGAAAAAAGAGGATGGAAAAATATAAGGGAAAAAAAAGAAAAGAGTCTAAAAAAGAAGCAGGAAAAGGAATAACAAGTTTCGAAGAGCCGCGATACGCCAATTGAAATAAGTCCATTGAGTTGGTACCTGTAATTCATGCACCTTGAAGCTTCCATCGGTGGGTAGGTAAGCTTCTTTTCCATCCCCTTACACATGACAGGGATCGCGGTGGTAAGCGGCCACGTTTCTGTGTGGCGTATTTCAAAAAGATAAGCGCGACGCCCACGCTGTAGACGTCGTCGTCGTCGTCGTCGTCGTCATCCTACTTTTTCTACTTTTTCTGTTTTCTTTCTTTTTCTCCTCCTTCACCTCCTTCACTCCCTACTCCTTTACCCCGTCCCTCCCTCTTCCTCCACCCCTCCTCTCTATATCATTCTCTTTATCTCTACCTTCCACGGTCTCACTCTCTTCTACTTATTCACTTTCTCTTTTGGCTCCCTCTTTTTACCCTGGCAACCTCGTGCTGTGATGACGCTGAAAGGTCTTTTCCTGCGCGCTCAAAGGGAAGGTCCCATGAAAGAATCATATCCAGATCGATTATAAAAATAAAGACGGCATTAAATTGCAAATTACTGGTTCTCCATTCGCCTGTGAAGTTATTCACCGTCGAATTTTTCTTTAACATAGTAAAAATAATCTAACGATGACAATATAAATAAAGACCTTCTTTAATATTTTCTTCTCTTCTTTGAAGTTTTTCAATGATTCTTTCAAAAGTAGATATAATATATATATGTTATATAAAATAATAGAAATAGATAGTATCGTTTTGATATACGCAAAATATTCACACTGATAATACACAATCGTATGATTTGTTATAATGAGATAAATAAACGTCTTTAAACCATCTTTGGAGAAAATTGGCAAGCATTCGGTTACTTAAAAAAATCAAAAAGGGGGGGGAAACCCACTCAACGAGATCGATCCATGAACGTTTTACTTAGCAATAAACCATAGCCTTAATCTTTCAAGCAAAGAGAAAAAGTCTGAAGGTCGGTAGGAAAGGAAGAAGAGATCCCACGACGTATAGTATAACTTTCGCCCAAGGGCAAGATAAAGGAATAGCAAGAGAAGAAGAGAAAGGGTGTAAAGAGATAGAGAAGGTCCACGTAGGAATAAGGGTACAACGTGCGCGCGGAGGGGTCGACTACCTCGTGAAATAACAATTCGGTTTCGATCGTCGAGGAGTCTGGAAATTTTCATCTCCGCCCCGAGGCACGAGACGTTGCCGGTGGGTGGTTGTCGAGAGAGCTCGAGAAGGGGTGCCGTACGTCCGACGTAGAGAGGGGCTGATTCGACGGTCGGTGGTGGGTAAGGAGAGAACCGCTCACAGAGAGGGTGAGAAGGATGAAACCGAGCGAAATGGCGAGAGTGAGAGGAGACACAGAGGAATGGGTAAAGAGAGGTAGTTGTAGTAGAAGTAGTAGTAATAGTAGTAGTAGTAGTAAAACGGAGAAAGAGAAGGAGAGACAGAGATAGAAAGAGAGAGAGAGAGAGAGAGACGTAGAGAGGAAAAGAGGGAGGGAGAAAACGGGAACGCGGGGTGGCGGCGAAGGGTTTAAAATAATAGTAGAACATAGCGTCTGAGTCGGTCGCGCGAGGAGGGCGAGGAGAGGACTCCGCCCCGCGAAATATGGCGAGCTTCGCCAGGACGTGATTGGGTGACGGGAGGACCCCGAAGCTTGCAAGCCAAGACATTGGTGCCCCCTTTTCGCACTACTATCCCCCTTTTAACCACCTTCTACCAGCCGGGGGGTACCCTCTTACTATTACCTTCTCTACCATTTTCTCTTTCCTCCTTCTACCTTTCTATCTTTGTCCTCTTCTCTTTTCCTTTCTTCCTTCCTTCCTTCCTTCCTTCCTTCCTTACACTTTCTCATTTTCTCTTCGTCTCTCGAGCTTGTTTCGGCTTCCTCGTGAGTCTCGTGTTCTCGCTGTTCGTACTACTCTAAGAGAGGACCCAGTAAAGTATCCTTGCCCATTGTCTGGACGACGGTGCCAGCCGACGTTCGATATCCTTTATCCGCCTACAGGATAGATGTATTTCCGTTTGGTTTTGTACCTCTGAGTCAATCCTGATGTTTACCCGCGAACGAAGAGTTTTTCAAATTTCCTGAAATATGGACAAAAAATAAACTAAATTTAATGTTTGTACCTTGCAATACATTTTCTTTCCATTTTTATTGCATATTTTCTTTCTCTCTCGCTGTTACGAGAAATGGTAAAATGATAGAATTTTTGTATCCTACGTGACGCATTATAATGCACGAACTAGGCAAGGGAGAACACGTCCTACGAAATATTCTCCTACAGAATTCACCAGCCGAATCGAATAGACGCTCGCTCGATACGTCCTCCGTATGCGGAAATCGTACACTGCCAGATGAAATTCGCTTCGGAGTCCGAGGTGGTCAGCAGAACGAGCTTCCGGTCTCTAGACCCGATAATCTGGGGTGCGCGGTTGCACGCATGGAGTTGTCAATCAGAGCCGATGGTGTCCCACTGGAACATCCGTTGTCTGTCTGACTCGACGGCAGATATATACGAGTTCCGGACACCGTTCACGACATCCGCACTATTCATGGGATCCATCCGATCGTCTTCCTGTTCGTGGACAGTGGTACGCGATCAGCGTTGATCTTCCTACTGCAACAGAAGATCGTTTTGGATCGGTGGATCGTTTGAATCAATGAACGCAAAGCTTTCAGTTCTTAGGAAGGAAATTCATTCTAACATTTAGATCACATTTTCAATCGAATTTTCTCTTCTCATTTGTTAATCTTATATATATACTAATTTATATGATACAAAAATAGAGAAAATTAAACATTTTCGCACAAAATGAAAATTGTTTATTTTTAAAAGTACATATTCAATGTAGAACTTTACATGTAAAATGAGAATATAACGTTTTAATTAAAAATCTATTGAATCTAAAGTAGAGGTATACATTTTCACGGTAACTAGGTATACGACGGACGCAACTCAATTTCAAGTCTCAACATTGAAAAGGAATAATTACGTCTATTCGTTTAATTAATACGACGTTAAAGACATTGCGGGTGTGAAACGTTTATTTACCGGAGTATCGTAATGTATGGTCTTTGATGCCGTCTTCTGTAAACGCGGAAGCTTACATAGCTGTCGTTAACGCAGCTTTGTAACGTACTGTATCTAGCAGCTTAGTCGATGTTTACTGTATGTATTGCGCGAGTAATACGGATTCAGTGTAATTCCAACAAGCGCGACCACCCACCACCACCACCACCATTTGATTCGTTAAAATGATTTGCCTCGTATAAAAGATTTTGTTACGGTGGAAGTTCGATTTACGAGGTAACCTTTCGTTTCCCAGATGCAACGAAATTAACCAGGATACAATGGAAAAAGAAGAAAAATACAAGAGTAACAGAGAAGTTCGATTTGAATGGGTATAACGAATAGGAGCTATCTCAACGAATTTTTTTTTTTTTTTTGGATTAGGGAAATCGACGAAGTACCGTTACTGTGGGCGAACGACCTCACAAAATCCCGAGTCTGTGGTCTGGAAAACGAGTTGTCGGCGGGAGCGAGTTCAAATTAGCGGGGGAGATTCCAAACGAGCTCGATGGTAATTGGAAGCAGCCGTTTTTGTCGTAGCGAGGCCGCGATAGGTGGGTGGTACGAACGAATATAGGTGGCCCGCCAAGGTGCCTGTTTTGAAGGTACTTGTTTGCGGAGGGTGCGGATAGATTAATCATCCGTTAAGCTTGGGCAAGACGTATACGCGTCGGTGGTCGTACCGGCTTAATTCACCATCGGTTTTCACCCCTTTATGCCCCACCTTCTCGCGACTCTCACAATCAACCAACCTACCAACCAACCTACCAACCAACCAACCAACCAACTTGTTATCCAGACACCTTCCTACTTCCAAGTATTATTTCGAAACTCTACTATAGCGATGCATTACTTTCGCGAAGAGAAGACTACCATGAAACGTCTCTCGATTGTCTATCTCGAATCTTATCTTGGTTTTAATGAACGTTCTCCCTGTTGCGAAAGATAAATTACTTCGAAAATTAGGCGAGAATGACGCGTCGTAAAGTACGATACTCGCTCGTATCCCCCATGAAACTTCTCATCCCTCTTGCTTGAAATTAGTCGAGAAAGTCGAGATTTGGCTAGTAATACAAACGTATCGACTTGTTTCGTGAGAAAATGATTCTTTGTTTTTTTTTCTTTCGTGAAAAGGAATCGTAAGGAATGCCTGCTGCCACAAGGGCTATCTCTATTCGTCGAACCATGACCTAACTCACGAGAACGAGGAAGAAAGTCTGATAGTAACGTGTTTAACGTGATTTCAAGCGCACCCGCTCTTACTTTCATAGTCGGTAGTGGCGATTTACGTTGCACACCGCAACACCCACAGCCCACCCCCGTATCGACCTTGCGGTATAACCGTGAATACAGATTATATCGTACGGTGGTGATCCATAAATACAGGGCTGCACTGGTAGTTTGTACGGCATAACATAGAAATTTAGGAGTTACCAGTTAACCCGAGATCTTATTGTTAGTTCTATTATAATATATATTGTATATTTAGTTGAACGAAGGAACATAACGTTATCTCTATTATATTAAGAAAATTATTTGAAAATTGTATTCTTCTTCGTTATAATCGACGTTATTTATATTTTCCATAAAGGGAAGAAGCAGTTTTTTTGATCAATGATTTCAATGAAAGTCAATATAATCTCGAAATGTATAAATTTGAAACTTTTTCTAACGACTTATACAGGTACGCGTATATATATATATATATATATATATATATATATATACACACCACACAATTTCATATAGAAAAGAGGAAAAGGTTGAATGGATGAATTCCATTTCGAAAATGCAAAGGTAATAAAACTTTTGGATGCATCAGAAAGATTAGAGATTAGAGATTACGAAAAGGTGCTGCTGGCTTTTTGACGCGTGAAAGCAACAACAATCATATCGATGAAGGGTAAAAGAAGTCGATAAGAGGATGACATGGTAGGAATGAAGAAATGGAAGGAACTTTGCAGCGTACCTCTTGCGAAGAGATAAAGACGAAAGAACGAGAAGAACGTAGGAAAAGAGTGAAAGAAGAAATTTCATATCGTCATCCTTTGCAGCTTTCGAGTAACGTTGTCGACGAGCCAAGCAACAGAACGCACCTGTGCGCCGTCACTTGGTGTTTTCTCCCTTTCCCTCTCCCTCTTTTCATCTCTTCCACTCTTTCTCTTTCTCTCACTCTCTCTCACTCTCTCTTTCTCTGTCTTTATTTTCTTTTTCCTTCCAACTCTCCCTCTGAGTGGCTCGGAAAAAACTGTCACCCGGGAAATTTAGGGTGCTTTCAAAAAGGCGACGCTATTGCATAATGAGATATCCACCCTCCCACTTACGCCTCCCACGAATGGTTCTCTCAAGAGGCGCGATATTTCCGTCGAGATATACGATGCGTTTTTAACGACCAACTTAAAGTACTTCCAACATGAACACTGCCATCGTATTATATTATTTCTTACGTATGTTCTTTCTATATCTTTTTAGCGTATCACCAAATCGGTAATGTTTATTGTTTTTCTTTTTTGTTTTTTTTTTCGAGAAAAGGGATAGAATTTTTCTGTACGTATACCTAGTGACAGTGGTAATTCTTGTATTAACGCGCATGTGCATTTAAACAGGATGCATCAGCCTGTACAGAGAAAAGCAGAGAATTCGCCGGTCAATTCGTCGGTCGGTCGGTCGGTCGGTCGGTCGGTCGGTCGGTCGGTCGGTCTTCGAGGCCGAGTACATTCATGTCAACAGAAAAATCGATGCGGCAAAAATCAAGCCGCGGTGTTAATTCTGGTTACACCGATTCCGACCGATCGTTAGCCAGCGCTCGCCACTGGCTACCCTTTTGTACCCTGGCGTCCCTTTTGTACCCTCTCTCGCCGGTCTCGTTCCCACCCTCGGATGGGCTTTCAAAGCACTACACGGAGAAGATGGACGAGGGTAATATCGACAGGTACTGTCCATTGAAAATCGCTCGTTTGCTCTTATGGAGAGAATGGAAAAGCGCCACTAGCGGGGGATTATAATTGACCTATAGCATATACTGGCCTGGTGAAAGAGTCACGGAATACGTGCTGAATCCGAGAAAAAGAGAAAAAAAAGAAAAAACGAAAAAAAAAAAAAAAAAGATAGATAAATAAAGATATAGAGGGAAATAAAGATATAGATAAAACGAATATCAAACGAAGACAAAAAAAAAAGGATGGATTACAACACTGAAAAGTGAACGGATATAAGCATTAACGATTTGTGGTTGCACAAGCATTAATTCGTAATTCCAATCGAAAACGCGTAATCATGATCCGGTTTTACGTAACACCGGTAGCTAGGTATCATTCCTCTCCAACGTAGGCTGCTTCGTTAATGCTTTAAACGCATAAACGATTTAATTACATGGACTGACCTAAATAAAAGATAGCATATACGTTACAGTCCTATTGTCCGAATAATAAATATAACCCTAATTTGGGTAACGCGTTACGATAAGCGGATTTGAAATCGATCGTTACTCGATTGTAGTAGTATATTCTAGGATAGCGAATCGCGCTACCCATTCTTCTTCTTTCTTTTCTTATTCTTCTTATTCTTCCGTCGACACGTTCGACGCATCGTTCATCCCTTATATCCAAGGTTGTCCCCTCTTTGCATACGACGTACGTGGAGCTGCGGTAAAAGGTGCGGCTACTTTTCACGCGGCGGAATGTTAAAGCTAACTGAACCGTCGGACCCCATGAATAACAAATGCACAATCTCTAGCCTCTAGTGCTACCTTCTTTCTCGTCCCTTCCCTTAGTGTACTTCGACCGCCTTCCAAGGAACTTTTCCTAAACCTTCCCCCTCCCCCGTAACCTCCACCCAGTTGCTACAAGGCGAACCTACGAAAACTTTTAACTAGATACATTACCTGCTTGACTAACACCGTCTTTCCTTACTTCTTTCTCATCCCCCATATAGTCGTCCTTCTCTTCTTTTTCTTTCTTTTTTTTTCCTTTCCATCTCGTTGTCCTTCTTCCCTCTCCACAGAAGGATAATTTTTTTTGTTAATGCGAGAGAAGCTTGCTTTTAACCTCGCTACCTGGCTATCCAATGCAGCCACCGTTATTAGAGATTTCATGGAAGGACCGAAGGAGAACATGAATAATCGCCATGCAATAGCCGGTGGTAGTCGTTACGGCCATTGTTCGCTCGGCACGCTACCTCTCGATTTTCCTAAAGTCCAACGCAGCCCTGATATTTTGGCCCCAACGCGATCCCGATGAAATCCTACGGGAAAAATTATCCTTGTAACGAGATTCGCGCATGATCGTAGGGGAAACTTTTATCGGGGATCGTGTACGAGCATGTACCTACCTATGCATAGGATGAAGAAGTAAAAGAGGGGGTGAATTTTAACGGGACAAAACGTCCCAATTTTTCATTTCTCGGAAATATTTATCCGTGGTTCATTATCAATAAATTAACGAGTTAAAA
Source organism: Polistes canadensis (assembly GCF_001313835.1). Lineage (NCBI taxonomy): Eukaryota > Metazoa > Arthropoda > Insecta > Hymenoptera > Vespidae > Polistes > Polistes canadensis. The sequence continues at coordinate 80,264 of NW_014569565.1, read as the reverse complement.
CAATTTATTGCTAGTGATTTTTTTGAAAAAAAAAAACTGAATAAAGAATCTCTTAATGCTTTTTATTAGTCCTTTCCTTTACTAATACCTATCCCTTTCTCATCGAGATTTAAGCAAGTTTCTCCAGATCCATTTGACTACTATAGAAGAGAATTCTAAACGAATGAATGAAATTATTCTTCCGCGGAAGAAGTTAAATTGCTTTGCAAGAGTTCGCTACGCTGCAACAGATAGGCGTAGGAGAAGTGGTGTTCCATTTGCATTTAATCCATGATCGTATCCACCGGTTTATAATCTCGTGGAGTAGAGAATCGTTGAAATGTACGGCATTGTAGGAAAAACGTTCGAACATCCTCCTACGAAACGAGATCCATAGTCTCGCGAAACATTTGGATAGAATTGATCGTTTGGGAAAAGAATAGGAGATACAAAAGGCAACGAATCGTCGACTTAACGAGAACTCTTATCGATACTCGATGAGAGAATAGGAGAAATGATTAATGGAAAAAACATGGGATAGTCGTTCTCGAAATGAAGAGAGATCGTGGTAACGATCCACGTTTCACGCACGCTTTCTAGAAAGTCGATTTTTAAGAGGTAACTCACTTGCCACCGCACCACCTTGTAATCTCCTAATCCGTTCTCCTCTATCCGAGAAGAGGCGAAAGGTTAATGGACAGCTTTAATCAGTGGGAAACCTATTACCGCGTTCGGGTAAAATGTATTTATGACGACAAAGAGGATCTCCGTTAGGGATCCACGGTGCTCGTGGCGCAAGCAAAGAGGCGAGAGATTATATTTTTATTTACCAAGGCAAATGAATCTTCCTGATTATGAGTTTCTCGGTCCTAGCCCTCTCTTTTATCTTTTTTCTATTTCTTCCTTCTCTTCTCTTTTCTTCTCTTCTCTTTTCTTTTCTCTTCCTTATCCTTGGCCACCAGGGTCGGAGGTTTCGTTTCTATCTAACATAAGAACTCGGGCAAATATTGGTTTTGTCTAGTGGCACGACGATTTGCATAATTAAATCTCGAGAACCGCTTGAGAGCGAGCAAGATGAGGAGCTTACGGTAGCTTCGTGATGAGGACAAGCCACCTGGATGCGAAAAATAGGAATAATTAAAACTCGGCCAGCTTATTTACTGGAATCTCCCGAAGGATGCAACGAACACAGTAGAGGGAAGATAGAATGAGCTTGCTTCGCTACGTTCCTGCAACGAAGAGATTTATGAAGGGTCGCGCATTACCCGTACATTGGGACTCTTCCGCAACCCAAGGACATGCGGGCTCTTCTAGAAACGTATACTGAAAAGGATGCCTGCCTGCCTACCTACCTTCCCAACTGCGTCATAAATGCGACAACATCCTTTCCGCAAACAGATTAATCCGAGTGACGTAATTTTCATAAAATTGGATGTGTTCTACACGTTTCTACCACCTTTCTAGGTAGAACCAAAATCCGTGATAATGTTATCCTCCTTTGTTCGTTTCACGGCTTACGCTCGAGTAGGGAAATTATTAAAAAACATTTTTTTTACTCTTACCAACAACAACGAATGTTCATGATATTGTCAAGGAGTTAACAAGACCAACCAAAGTTATACTTTGTCGTTATTATAATAGAGAGCCTTCTCTTCGTTTGCAAGTAATCGTAAAAACAAAAATAACGTTAATTAAATGGAAGGAAATAAAACTTTATATTACGAGTCGAGTCATTAATGGTCTCGTGGATTTTAGAATTTTTCCCTATCATTGTCGCACCGTAAAGTCAAACGTATTCTGGACTTATCGTTGCTAGAAAGGTAATAGCTATTATTTCTCTTTCTTTTTTTTTTTGTTTTATCTTTCTTTCTTCTTTAACCAAATAAATATATATATATTTTCCAGGAAATAACTATCATCCAAAGTTAAAATATCGATTACGAAAGTTCCGTTGGTCATCGCGTACAGGGTGCCAGCGAATACACATGTTTTGACCGGTTGTCATGGTTCGATCATATGTGTGGTCAGTCGAAACGACCGTCGCGGACGATGGAATACGTAGGCTTTTTCCAGGTCATTTCATGCCATTACCGTAAATGCCGCATTAATGTTGCAAACTGATCGAAGATAGAACAGCCAGCGGCCGTCTCGCGTCCTGTGGCGACGCGTACTCATTGTTTCTCCTCTATGTTCCATTAAATATTTTTATTTTTTTCATTCTCTTTAACGTTGCACCCGTGTTCTTTGTTCCTATCGCTATCCTTGTCTCGATATTCTCAAAATAGTCCTGCGAGTGTAATAAAAATGCATGCTCGGGTAGGTATATTCAACTTATCTCTTTATTGTATTATCGTGTAATCGTGTTTTTTTTCTCTCTCTCTCTCTCTCTCTCTTTCTATGTATGCGCTTAATTCCTTTTGGAGTAGTGTGCACGTTAAATTTTCACTCACTCATTTTGTGTACCGTAGGTAGGCGAGTATGTGTATATATGTGTTTCGCAGTGGTGAATATATTTTAAACACGTTTACCCATTGTACTCGCTTGTATATTTGCTGACATTATTCTCCTTCGTAACTCAGCCGTGTTTGCCCTCCCCTTCTCTCTCTCTCTCTCTCACTCCCTCTCTCTTTCACTCTCTCCCATTCTCTGTTTCTTGTTTCTTTCTCTCTCTCCCTCTCTCTCTCTTTTTCACTGTGGCTCTTAGTCGTGCAGCGTAGAATTTATTGCCCACTGCCTACCTGGCTGGTAGGCACATAAGAACCGCGAAGTGCCGTGTAATTAGCATCGTAGAAATCTCGACGCTTTACGCCATCTACAGATCTTAATTGCGCTCGCACGTAGCACCCAAGAGGCTTAATTTTTCTACTAATTATGCGAAGACGTTTCCTCCGTCAGTACATCTTTTCTATTCGTTGTCTCGAAGACAGTTTCCGTTTAAAAAACGATCCATTTATGAACAAGTAGAATCATCTTGGAAAGTTTTCAAAGTAAGAGAAAGGAAGAGACAAAATATTTCGAAAAAAAAAAAAAAGAATAAAACATTTTGAAAAACATAAGTTCTTGTTAAGATATATCAACGATTCGACAAATAATAAGAAGTGACATATATAATATTTTTTGTCACAAAATTGCCCTTCCAAGGCTCGTACCCTACATATTGGAATCCATCTCTTCCTAGCCCTTATTTTCGGTGGTTAGGGTTGCTGGTGATAGATATTACGAATGAAGCTGAAAGAGAGAGAGAGAGAGAGAGAGAGAGAGAGAGAGAGAAAGAGAGAGAGAGAGAGAGAGAGAGAGAGAGAAGGAAAAAGAAAGATAAAGGGAAAGCGAACGGTAATTGTTACATCGCATGTCTGATCGCGAAAACTGGGAGATAGGGCGAATTTAAGGGAAGTAAATCGTCCAGAGATTGATTTATTGCTTTCGAGGTGCACGCAATACGCACTTGACTCGATTTCAAGCATTGTTCGAGGATGTATTAAAAAGAGATTTGATGTACTCTTATTCTCATATTTCCAAGATCGTCATTGGAATTTTCGTTTTGTGAAATAAAAAGCTTAAATGGAAGTGAATAAATGAAAAAATAATTTAGACACAAAATAGATCGATAAGAATTCAATTACGGTCGCTTGATAACAATGATAAAAGTATATCGAATTCGATTATAGCATAATTATTAATCGGTTAATACTGATGATAGTCTTTTATACTAACGGATTTCCTTTTGTTCCAATTATACATGAATACGAACTATATATGTATATACTTAAGCATGTATTTATATACATAAGGGAATGGATTTAGTAGTTCAGTCGAATATATAGATAAGAGAAAAAGAAAGGGAAAGAAATAAATAGAAGACTATTATATTACGTAGTTATATACTTGCGATTACTACTACTGGATATATACATCACTCATCCCCATAGTTAACGATAATTGGAAACATCCCTATCGTTTCGCCACATCGATTTCAACCTTCATGATTGAGGAAATGGGTGCGAGGGAATAGGAATTAAGTGTGAAAATTATCCTTGGAATGATCCAACATTTATGATCCTGTCATTTTCTTCGTTCTTTCTTCAGCACAAGAATTTCGCAAAAATATAATATACTCATGGCCCATGGAAGAATATTGTCTTTCGTGCATGTAGGTTTCCAAGATGAAAGCAAAATATTGGTACATTTTGTGGTGCGTATATGTATGATATATACGTTTTACTATATGTTTCGTACGTATGTACGCATACAAAATCAAGGAATACCTTGTCCATTTTTTCGTTTAAAGTAAAGTAATCGTTAGGATTACGAGGCTCGTGGCAAGTAAATTCGAAATAACCATTTTCCCGGCGACATGACCTACTTGAAGAAATTTATTTAAACTAGAACTTTTCTATCTATTCTGTAGGTATAATCTCTTTCGCGAATAAGAGAGAGAGAGAGAGAGAGAGAGAAAGAGTAAAAAGTAAATGGGAAAAGAAATAAAGAAGGACATGCTCCTCTTAGATTTTTCCGTTTCTGCCACGTCTTAAAGACATTCGTGGGAACATTTAATGTATCCCAAGAGTAAAGCTGAACTTGGAAAGGCGGAGGATGGATTCCGCGGGGGAACAGTATGAATAGATTAAACTCGAGTAGAAATGGTGCCTCTGGGGATGGCCGGGCTTAAACAGTTTTAATCTATGCCTAGCAAGCTCACGTGGAAACAAATCGTAGCCTTATCACCACCTGTGAAACAGATAACAACTTTTCTCTCGCACCAGCTCGCCCTCTTTCCTCGCTTTCTCTTTTCCCCTCTCTCATTCTATTTCTCATTCCGTCTTTCTCTCGTCCGATTTTCTCTTTCGCTCCCATATGTTTTCTCTTTCTCTCTTTCTCTCTTGCCTTGTTCCACTTTATCTGTCTCTCGTTTCCCAATTCTCTCTTTCCTTCTCTATACATATGTGTATATATATGCGTGCGTATATATGTATATGTGTGTGTATATATATATATCTATCTCTTTCTGTTTCCTTCTCCATCTCCCTCTCCGCACATGAACTCGAAACGAACGAGCGTACGGCCCACCCAACGGATGCGCCGATTAAACTTTCGAAAACTGTTTGCATGAATAGCCAAACGTTTCGCCGCACATGTGCCAACGGTGAGTGCTGACAATTAACACGCTGGAAACAGAGAAAGCAACCACCTCTCCTCTCCTCTTCTTTTCCAACCCACCTTTCCCTAGCTCCACTCCTCCTACACCACCTCCTTCCCTTTACGTCTCTCTTCCTCTATGGCATCTACGGGCAAGCTCTTCCTTTCGTACCACGTTGCACCCTTTACATCGGAAAGTAATGTTTATTCATGCATACGAGTCGCTTCCGCTGTAATTCCTTCTGCCCTCCGTGTTAACGTAATAATTAACTTCGCCGTTTCGTGATCGAATTTGCCGTTCGCGCTTCTTGCATAACATTAACATTCGTTAGAATAGAAACAACAAATAACTTCCTTTGTCATTGTTTATTTAATCCAAAAGTATATATATATATCTATTAACATAAATATGTAAAAAGACGTTTCGTGGTCGTTGAAAATCATTACCGATCACGTAGGATCGAAGTATTTCATGTGACACCGTAAACCATTTCGTAGTTATTTTCCCGAGTGGATCATAAAATATTATAGGCGCTGCGCCTTAATAAAAGATTTCTTTTTTTTCTCTCTCTCTCTCTCTCTCTCTTTTTCGGACGTAGGCAGAAATTGTTTCCCGCAGGATGTGATTTTTTTCTCCCTTCCTCTTTCAATCCTTCTTACTGTTTCTCTTTCATTCCCTGACGTCAAAGCTTGACTGAACAAGGAAACATCGACGAAAGTGGTCTAGGGAATTCGTAGAAAGCTTCTTCTTTTTCTTCTTCTTCTTCTTTTTTTTTGTACTTTCTCCTATTCTTGCCCTTTGTTTCGGTAAAAGTCTCGAAAGAAAAAGATTTGATAAGGAGGAACGCGTGCGGACAATACTTTTCCGCATCGCGGCTTTTTCTCGGCGCCAATCTGCTACTACCAAAAGGGGAATCAGCGGGGAAAATGAATTAACCGTTAGCTACAAATCACGGTACATGGAATTCTACGAATGAAAACCTTGCTTTTATTTCTTTCTCTCTTTCTATCTTCCTTTCTTCAGGTTTGTAGACGTGGCTCTTATCCCACTCTAGAAAGGAAGAACTGATTGTGAGGTGGTTGTGAGTGAAAAAAAAAAGAAAAAAAAAAGAACGAAAGAAAGACTCGGCACGAACGAAAAGATGCGAAAGAAATAATAGAAAAGAAGCTGATAGTAGTTGCGTGGAAGAAAAGAAGGGCGGGCGTTGGAGCATTCTTTGCTTTTCAAATCGCGCAAATGGTCTCGAGTCGGAAACATTGAACAATTTCTTTTGACGTAACTCAAGCTTCACCAGCGAATTAGGAAGTATTCCTTTATTCGATGAACTCGTAAATAAAAAATCTTGAATTTTTGTAAAAACGTAGCAAGATTGAAAGTATTCTTCCCTTATTTATATCGTTTTTCTTTTCTTTCCTTTTATTTTGTTTTTTGTTTTTTTTTTTTTAACTTTTCAATAATCAAATTCTAAATCTCGGATGTGTGAAACAAGAAATGATCAGGAAGGATATAAAATGTGATACCTCGAGAAAACGGATTAGCGGAATGAACGTGGAGTCTGAAAGGAGAAATTCATTAACCTGCAACGATAAATATCACTTGGACAGGATATTCTGGAGCGAACGGTGCCTCGGCGAAACAATGGTTATAGTTAGTACATTTATGTAAAGTTTCCAAAGGTGGGCAGGTGGATAGGTAGGAAGAGTAAGGGGTACACCACCGGTAGCAGGCCCGGTGAGAGGGTAGCTTTCGCGGTGGTACGTTCGCGAACCACGACGATGGATGAAGGGAGAAAGGTAGAATGGGTACCATTGTGTTTCCATCGTGCTATTATAAAGCTCCATGGAGGTGCATCCCACTGCTACCTACCATTTCTTCCTATTCTCGTCGTATTATTAAAGCGACGAGGAAGCTGCTTCTTCTATGCGCTTACATTTTACGCTCGTTTTCGAAATAAACGTGTGTTAAATGACACGAAAGTATGTATATATATATATATATACATAAGGAAATAAAAAAAATGATCGATGAAAATGACCCCAATCGAAATAAAGTACGTAGCATCATTTTCTATGAAGAGTAATTGGGCCGATCTTGAGACGATGAATCAAAGTAACGATAGTCGGAAGTTCTTCAAAGTATCGGTATGAGAAGAGGAAGAAGCCGCCGAGTCGGTCAGCATGATGGTGTCAAGTTTCCAAATTTCCGGCCGTTAGGAGACATATAAGAAGAGAGGGATGAGGAAACGGTAGAAAGAGAAGGCATAGTAAAAGCAAACAGGGATGATTCGTGGGTGGGGAAGAAGTTTCTGTTTAACTCGAGCCTCCAACCCTCTCTTACTTTTAACATCACCCTCTGCTTCCAGATTCTCTCTTCTTACATAGCCCGACTGGCTTTCGAGCTGCTACCATCCTTGTCATCTTTCTTTATCTCTCTCTCTCTCTCTCTCCCACTGTCTGTCTGTCTATCTGGTTCTCTATCTCGATTTAGTTTCCCTTCGTCTTACACTTCTATATCGTGCCTTCTACACCAGGGTGTTAACGGTCCATTTCTACTTGGACCTACAGAAAATTAGTGGAAACTCCCTCGGGACAGACGGCAGCTTGCTTCAGATTCCCCTTTGCACGCCAAACCGTCTTCCTCACGGGGACTAAAGTCTAAAAAGAGAGATAGCAAGAGAGAGAGAGAGAGAGAGTGCAAGAACATAAATAAGGATATAGATAAGAATTTAGTTGGATACTCGACTTTTACCATAACTGAACGAGAAAAATTGATCGGTTGATTAAAAAAAGAAAAATAGTTACAAGGAGAAAGAAAAAACAAAAGAGAGAGAGAGAGAGAGAGAGAGAGAAAGAGAATGTGTGTGTAAGAGATAGAGAGAGTGATCGTAAGTCGACGATGCGTATAATCTTTAGCGCGAATAATATGTATTATCCGGTAGGTAGAGCGTTCATTGAAAATTTCGATCGCGTGACGTCTGAGGATTCATTTACGCGGTTTCAAGAGAGCAATTTCTGTGCGATATGGGGCGATACGTAGGTAGGATGAGCTCGTTGCCAGCTAGAGAGAGAGAGAGAAAGGGAGAGAAATGAAGAGAGAAAGAGAGACAGAGATTACTCCATGCATCGTTGGGTACGCGCGTGCGCGTGCTCTTTCCAGGGAAAGAGAAAGAAGAGGAAGAAGAGGAAATGTTACGTGTGCGCGCGAGCGCGTGCGCGTTCTAAAATTCGTTGAGAAACTTTGAAATTCGTCTGTTTCCACAAATGGAAAACTTCGTGTCGGAAGGTTGTTGTTAACTCAGCGAGAACTATCTTGCAAAGTGAAAAAGTTAGCTTTCCGAAAGTTTTTGATTGTAAGCTTGGCTGGCCGTAGAATTGTGCCGGCGCGATAAGTCACTTGTTCCGTAATCACGTAGGTACTTAAGCGTGCACACGTGCTGTCGGCCCAATCTAGAATCGATGCTGCAACGTTTTAATTAATCGTTACGAGGAGAATCGAGGCCCTTAAGAGTAAAGATCCTGAGAAAAAAAAAAAGTTAAAAAAGAAATCGATATTTTCGAAGTAGTTTCGTTTAATCGGTGATTAAGCAACATCTAACGTCAAATTTGCGAAAGAAGCAAAAGATAAGCTGAAAATTTGGAAAAACGTGAAAAGTAATATAATATTCAAACGGGACGTTCCTCCTCCTTGACATCGTCAGATCTCTCCACGAAGTAGCGATATGAGAACTCTAAACCGAGGTCTTCGTACCTCTTTCGAAATAAACTGCAGTTCTCCCTCCTCCCCCCATCCCTCCTAACGTAATCCACGCTCGTGGCACCGAAACTTCTCTCACACGAAATAGAGGGGTTGAAAACCGATGAAAAAATAATAAAAAAGAAAAGAGGGCGAGGAAGGGGAGGGGATTGGAGGTGAACAACGAACACGATTTCAAGCTATGTCTAGTGGAATACCGTTGGAGAAACTAAACTCTCACTACTCTTTTGATTTTCCTCCTCATCTCACCTTCCCTACCCCTATCACCCCCTCCTCCGCCTCCCTCATCTACTCTTACGGTGGCATTTGTTGCGCTTTGCTCTTTACTAGATTCCCGTGCTACGTCTTCAAGTTACCTCTGGCACTTTTCTAGCTATGGCAACTTAGGAAAGATGGAATGAGAAAAATAGAGAGAAATAGAGAAAGAGAAAGAGAAAGAGAAAGAGTAGGTCGGATTAAGTGACGCAAAGTTTCCTTAGCTCAGTCAGTAGAAATACTCCTAAGCGAAAATTCGTTCGGCTTCTTCGAAAGCATTCGAGTTTGCCCAGTTTAGTTATCTAAATCGGAATCTGGAAATCAATGTCGCGTCAGAGCAAGCTTAGTACGATACAGCGAACCCCGACGGGCACACAAGTTGATTTGAAAGAAGAAAAGAGGTACATAGAGAGAGAAAGAGAGAGAGAGAGAGAGAGAGAGAGAGAGAGAGAGAGAGAGAGAGAGAGAGAGAGAGAGAATAGAGTGTCGCTCCATTCGATTCGTAAAAGTTGAAATCGAAACGCATCTCGTTTCTCTCGTCGAGTGACTGAACGCGAGTGTACGGGAAATGAAAGCTGAGTACCGTCTACGATAATCTTACCCTTACCTTCTCTCTCTCTCTCTCTCTCTCTTTCTTTTTTTACTTTGGTATTCGGTATATTCGGTTTTGATAATCAAGCTTTAATTTCTTCGTTAATTAGCGGAATACGGTTCGATCAAGCGTAGAGGTAATCACCAAGGTTCGCAAACGTATGCATAGAATTGGTAGAAAAAAAAAAATAAAAATAGAGAAAAAGAAAAAAGTCGTAGCTCGTTTCAAGATATCCATGATGCGAAGATCGAGTAAGTAAGTAAAGCGTGGCGTGGCATGGCATAGATCGGATCGATGTTCCTCGATTTTGCTGTTTGTTCAACGGCCGGTAGAAACGTACGTTTACCGCCGAGGTTTTTGCTCGACGAAAGAGAACAAGACGCGCACGGCCCGGTGAATGGGTGGAAGTGGGAGGTTAAAAGGGATATATCCAAGGTAGGTAATGAATATATTTGCATATCAGGACCGTTACCGAACCGTTACTAGTACAAGCTATACCAAAGTACAAGCCTGCTCTGGCTGCCAAATATGCATGCATCTCGCCCGGGGCCAACCGTCCGTACCGCTTCAAGCAAGCCCCTATGCATATAACACTTGGAAGAGAGAATTGCCGATTAGTTTGCAAACTAGAGACGTGCATTCCGTCGCACGTGTACGCACGTCTGTCTATCTACTCGAGCGCACAATTTCGCGTTTAAGTAAGCCTAAGCGGAATAGTAAGCAGTACATACATTATAGGAGCGAATTCTCTTCTAGTTGGCACTACTAATTTCGACATTTCCCTTTTCTCTGCCATCTATAAAGATTTACAAAATTCATGAAACCCAATAAAGCTGATTATTCAGAGAAACGTCTGAGAACAAATCCGGAGTAACCATAATGAAACGACTCGGTGCATGGATAAAGGTAAGAGAAGGGCCCAACGTTAAACGTCCCTTCCGTGTTGCCCCCTTCTCTCATTCGCAGCTGCCGCGAATATGAGCCAAGGGCATTGACACCGAACGCCGACAATTTCACAATGGACGTGTCTGGCATTAGGTAACGGGCAACGAGGTCCTTTCGGACTTTAAAAGTTCGATAATTGCCGAGGACACGTCTGCCCGGTAAAATCGAGCCGACCGCAGCCTTTGTGGTCTGGTCCCTCTTCGTTCTCGCCTTTCTCACTCTCTTCCTCGCTTTTCCTCCTACTCCTTCTTTCTCATCCTCGAACCACCATCTACCCTTCTCTGCGCGCCTGTAAAAGTCAGCATATTTTACCTTTCTACCAACTTCACAACCTCGCTTCTGCTGGGACGAAAGAAAAGACAAAGAGGGAGAGTGAGAGGGTTTGCAAAAAGGAAAAGGATATAGACCGAGTGAGTTGAAGGGAGAAAGAATGAGATGAAAAATATGAAAATGGTCGAAGGAAACTCAAGGATGCAAGAGAAGGCAGCTTTTCCGTACTACCTCTTTTCATCTACCACCTATTTCCACCCTCTCGATCTTTCTCATTTGCCTTCTCTCGCGAAAATTCGTCAGCGTCGCTACTCTTGTTCAACGTAGCGGGAATCACGAAGCAAAAGGGCACAGGATCAGGAGGATGAGGAAACGAAAGGGTGGCAGCAACACGGGCCAGCGTTGGTCACGGTGCAATCTAGCGAAATTAAAACTCTAATTCGACTGGACAATATCCAATTACGAGTCGCGCGCTCGAATATTAATTCCTACCTTTTATTTCCCCATTCTCACCTAACTCCCTCTTCTTTCTCGTCCTCATGCGTCCGTTTTATTGTAACACTGACGGTTCGGAACTGTCTTTGTTCTATCGTGTCATAGAAACAAACGGAACATCCCCATATCTCTTCGATAACGAAAGAAAAGATAGGTGTGACGAGATAGCATGATTTTTGTATACTTATTTTGACACGAGATAATACCGAAATTAATTCAAGAATCATTTATACTCGGCCTTTCATTTATTTCTATTTTTCTCTTTAACGTCTTTTATTACTCTTCTCTCCATAAAATATAATCATCCGATGAATCAAGTAGTTCAACATTACAAAGCAATACGTGGTACCCGTTCGTTACGATACTCGATAAACAAGGAAAGAGTAAATATCTGCGCCGCGTTCGGAATTTTCTGTAAGCCGGATTCCGCGCGATGCTTTCCATCGAGTGTTAAGTCAGGATATTTTCACCCGACAAACGCGCTTTTATTGGCTCCTTATTCGTGCCTGTTCGTCTATGAAATGCCTTCAATCGAATTGATGTGAAATCACTTAAATTCCTGGAGAATTTAATCAGAGCGTTAGCTCCCTGTCCGATCGATTCGTGTTCCTTCTCTGTCTTTGTTTCTGGATTTCTTCATCTCTCTTTTTCTCTCTCTCTCTTTTACTCTCTCCCAATTTCTATCTTTATCTCTCTTACACTCTCGTACTCACGTTCCTCATCTTTCTTTCTATCTTCTTCTTTTGTATCTATCTTACTTGTCGCGACTACGTCTCTTTCTGTACCTTCGATGGACAATAGTTTATCCGCACTAGTTTGACCCTCCGATCACGTACGTGGCCTTCCACTTCCTTCGTATAAGTTCAACGAACAAGTTTGGTTTCCTTCGTCTTTCTATAGTTAGGACTTTGACTCAAACTAAAAAACTACTGACCACCTCTATTCGTCTGAAAAACATCTTTCATATTTCCATGCTACGATTCCAAGAGAACAATCCTAACAAATTCTTTAATATTGAGCGCGTTTTTTCTATAGCCATCATATTTTTTTTTCGACATGTCATTCAATAAAATTTACTTTCCATTATCGTTATTGAATCATTTGAAAAATAAAACAAAATTATTGAATAGAGCGGATGAAAATTTGAATAAGAACTTTATTAAATATTCTCATTATATTTATATGAAATAAACAAGATAACGTTTTTTATATCATATTACGAGACTTTAAAAGGAAAGATAAAGATCGAGTAAGTTTAAATATATAGTTCGTAGATGCAACAGGGGAACAGGGAAGAAAGATATTTACGGTAAAGGGACGAATAGATAAAGAGGGAAAGAAAGAAAGAAAGAAAGAAAGATAGAGAGAGAGAGAGAGAAAACGGTCAACAGGAGTCATGTTACAAAGCGTTACAAAGCATTGCAAAGTATCACGCTAGCACGAAGAACCGTCTCTTGAATCATCAACAAGGGTAAAGGCTTGGCTATACGATAATGTGGCCAAGTCGCGTGATCAAAACAGTCTCGATAGTAGCTTGGGTCAAGTGTCAAAGTGGGGAGCATCTTTGTGTCTGGTCAGAAACTGGTGTTCACAAACGCGTCGCAACGTCTGACTATTTCCGAACGACGTTACCTTGTCTGTTTTCCACTCCTTTCGATTCAACCTAACTCAACCCTTATTCTTTACTGCTCGTTTCTTCGCTTTCGTCAAGGTGATTAATTCCCTAAAGAATGACATTAAAACATTCGTGGATCTAACCTATCAAAACAAAAAAACAATGTTATGTAGATCCATTTATATCGTATGTGATCAATAATTTACAAAAGTGGATTAAGTCGAAAGAAATGTATAAAATTGATTAAATGATATTAGATTAAAAAATTATTGACATTATTTAAATAAATCATATAAAAAAAAGAAAATAATCATAATACCTAATATAAGTCTACTTTTAAAATAATCGTCACGCGTATGCAATAAATATAATTCCTTAAAATATATTTATATCAAAAATAAATAAGATCAAAAACGATAAAACAAGAAAAGAAAAGGAAAGAAAAGAAAAGAAATAGAGATGCAGATAGATAGGTAAGGACTGAGAAATAGGGGCGAAAAAGGGAAGATAGAAAGACGAGGCCAGCGAGCATTCGCGGAGATGCGCTTGTTTCGGAATAAACAGATAGCACCGATCGTGGTCTGAATAGCAAATAGCTCGAGGCTCGTCTTTCCCGTAGGAAGAAAATGTTATCCCTATACCTTTACGCCGATGGAATCGCCTCGTATTCCCATCGTTTCTATTCTCTATACATACATCCTCGTTTTCCTCTTGTCGTCGTTGTCGTCGTTGTCGTCGTTGTCGTTGTCGTCGTCGTCGAGCTCGTGGAAAAGTGGTCCAAAGAAAACGTAGAAAGAAAGAGAAAGACAAAGAAGAAAAGGGAAAAGATCTTACGCGCTACTTTTCTCTATTGCACGAGACAAGGGGTACTAAAAGTTAACCTCGCCGACCGAGTCGAGACTAGCTACCCGTGTCTCGACTTGGCTAGCTATCCTAACTCTCCCCCTTCCCGGCACCCACCCACTCCCCTTCTTAGCTATAGGCAAGGGAAACCCACTTGAAGGTACTAGCTAAAACTGCATTCCAAGTTCGTCGTAGCTTCTGTACATTCGTAACATCTTCTTTTCCGTTTTCCTTTCTTCTTTCGTTCTTTCTCAAACGCGTTATTCTCTCTTTTTTCCTACAGTAGTATAGTACAGTATATTCTCTCTGTATCGTAGAAACATTGATACAGCTTCCCCATACAAGAAATCTCTCTTCCTTGGAACCGCGCGTCTTCGCGTTCGTGTATTCCTTCGGGAATAAGATCGTTACAAAGTTCTTGTAGGTATTGTTGAAGAGAGAGAGAGACAAAATAAGAGAGAAATATAAAAATGCACATGAGGACTCGCGCAAGCGGACCACCTGGTTCGCGATTGGCAAGTGTAAAATGCCGTGAGACTCGGGTCTCGTTGCGTTTCAGGTCCCGTTCTTTTCCTAACTACGTCGTTAAAACATTTGCCGGAAAGTGTTACCCTTTACGTTAATAAAGGATATATAAGTAGAAGTTAAAAGTCGTTAAGAAAATATACGCTATTGTTAGTCCTCATCGTTACGAATCGTATTTTAAATTTCAATATAAACCTTGTTAATTTGCCATTAGTTTCGTCGCTTTCGGAAATTATTACTGTACCATTAAAACGTAGATAAAAAAAAGAAAAATACACAAAATGGTACACATTCGCCGGCCGTTGCTTGGCAAACAATTCGCCGATTCTAGAACAACGAGATCTCTCTTGGTATATAAGTTTCGTTTTCATTCCTCCTTTAATAGTTACCACTACCTACTAGAAATACTTATTCGGTCAATAATTCTTTTTTCCTCTTAAAAGCGGATAATAGCGTACTCTCGGTAACGACAGTTCTCATTATATTTCAGTTTTTCTTTTGAACAATTTACTAGCATGAGCTATTAAAAATACATAGTTTGTTTTCCGATTTAACGAGAGCACTTTTCGAGAGGCAAGCAAATAAAATCAACATTCGTATCGTCGATGGATCGTCATTTAATATATTATTCGAAACAATGGTGACTCTGGTATACCTCTTAAAAATCCATCGAACCCATCACGTCTCGTACCGGGTGGCAAATGTCGTCCCCTTCTATCGAAAATTCGCTTCTCTCTTCTCCAGTTCTCGGCTTTCCGATTTCCGACGTCCCACGGGACGGACTTTATTATTCGCAAACAACGTGGGATTCTAGCTCCCTAATTTGCAATAATTCTAAATTATCCCATTTCGCAGCCGGAGACAGGCGTAGACGGAAACGGCGTAAAGAAGTAGAGAAAAAGAGATAGAAGAAGAAAAATGCTTCGGGGGAACGAGTCTTTTTATTACCCTATTAATCCCAACTAGCGCCTTATTTTTAAATTAACATTTTTATCTCCGGAGAAAACAAGCTCTTCTTCTCTCTACTTTATTCTAGCCTCCTTCCTACCACCCCATCCTCCGAATCCCTACCATAGTCTCAGTAACCATTTCGCTCAACCTTCTGCCTTTTGTCTTTTTCGCTTTTCCTCCTCCTTTTCCTCTTCCTTCTTCTTTTTTTTTTTTTTCTTTTACCATCACCCCCTACCCCCCCCCCACCCACACCCACTCTCCCACCTGTCTCTCTCACTCTCACACTTTTGCTGTTTTCCTTTTTTTTTACAACGAATCCCCAAACTTCACTCGTAAAACACTGGATTATGGAGCTGAATTCTATTATCATGGGCAGCTAGCGAGCCGGAACCGGTAAACGGGCAACTTTCAGAGTATCGTTNCATAGTCTCAGTAACCATTTCGCTCAACCTTCTGCCTTTTGTCTTTTTCGCTTTTCCTCCTCCTTTTCCTCTTCCTTCTTCTTTTTTTTTTCTTTTACCCCCCCCCCCTCCCCCCCCCCCACCCACTCTTCTTTCTCTTTCTCTACGTCACTCCACTTTTCTCTTCTCTACTCTTCCACCGGTTTTTCCTCCATCGTCACTCGTAAAACACTGGATTATGGAGCTGAATTCTATTATCATGGGCAGCTAGCGAGCCGGAACCGGTAAACGGGCAACTTTCAGAGTATCGTTAAATATCCTTATGTGATATCATTTTCGTGTACTTCTTTATAGAATATTTGTTGAGAATATATTTATAGTGTATTAATATTCTTATAAGTTATAATTTATGATTTTAAGTTAAATCAAATCGTTCATCTATTCATTTACTTCTTACTTCGTATTGAAATTAAAAGAGGGGAATGAAAATAGACGGAAAAGAAAGAAAAAAAAAAAAAAACGAAGAAATCGAGGTCGAAGTTTTCAACGTAAAATGCCTTCCTTTCGACAACCAAGTAAAGAGTTTATCCAAGTTTCTCGAGAAAGAAGTTGTACTATTTCTCTCCTTGGTTTTCTTTCTCGTCTCTTCGTCTTCACATTTTTTAAACGATTAACTTTTTAAACAACACGAAACATTTCTTTGATCTACATCTCCTCTTATTTTTCTTTTTTTATTTCTTTTACTGTCCAAGTATATTAGTATCACAGATAAAAAATTAAATCGTATTATTATGTGAAAAATAATCAATTGATTCAAATAAACATTGAGTGTCCCTTAAAATCACTGATCAGGAACGTTGAAACAAATGTATTTCAGTGCAAAGAATCTGAGAAATTAATAAAATACATTAAAGTGTACGACATATCTTAAATGATTGTTAATTAATCGAAGGAAATGTATATAGTAGTATAAAAGCACCGAGTATAAATTTAATGCATCGTTCTCTTCGAAATTCCCCGTTAGACTGGTTCGTTGCTCTCTCTGTAAATCAGTTAAAATTCTTCTATTGATATTTGTTTATATTACTTTTCAAAGTTTATGTATGTATAACGAGAATAATATTCGTAAATATATATATTATAATAAATACAATTTATATTCTTCTTATCTTTTCCATAATTTCATTCAACTGTCGATCGACCGTGGATTCTATCTCATTCTCTATTTCTCCCAACCTTTATGCTCTCTCTCTTTTCATGTCGTTTCATAAAATTTTATTGTTACCGTAGTCTAAAAGAAATTTCACTTAAAAAAAAAAAAAAAAAGAAGAAGAAATACAGAGAGAGAGAGGGGGGAAAAAAGTAACACGAGCTTTTTTACCCGATAAAAGAAATACGTGAAAAATGAAAAGAGAATCTATCAAGAGTCAATGGATGATAATAGGGAAAACGAGAGTAAATGATAGATAGTAAAAGGAAGTGAAACGGCTAATTTAAGAGGAAACAAAAAAAAAAAGCAAAAAAAATAAGAAAAGAATATTCCCATTCGTAATGCTAATGTATTCGACGATCGATTAGCAATGGCGTAGTTTAGAGCGATAGAATAGTCAACATTAACATATTCATCAAATTAGTCGCGAGCTTGTAACTGAATCAAACTAGATCGAAATGGTATATGGACGAGTAGGGTAAATAATGATTGGAAGTGCCTGAATATCAAATTATAATTGTTGTTTATCGTTGTGACGTGAATCATCGCAGCGGTGATCCATTGTTTCCTCGATTGAACGGAGTGATGTTCGATAGTACGATAGGTAAATGCGCTTAACGTGGAACGTTTCCATCCTGATCAACTGAGCGCATGCAAGAGCTCGTTCGATTTAATAGTTCCTTGAAAACGTTTTCGAACTATCCATCTACGTATTCTCCGAAATGTAGCTTGAAAACCGCATTACGCCATTTATACGTACCCGCATATTGATTGAGGTTTATCGTACATTCAATTGGCAAACTAATTAATGATTTAATGCAACGGTGCTTTGTCCTAAGCTGCGGGCCTCTATTCCTTTCTCTTTCGTTCTAACCATTTCCTTTTATCTTCCTTTGATCGTTATGTCCGCTCGAAACTAGCAATGAACAAATTGTACTCTTTTTAACGACGTTTATAGATTAATATTCGTATATTTTTTATTATTACAATTTTTTTCAAAAGATTTTCAATTCTAAAGATTATAAAAATATTATTTCTTGATAATACGTCAATAATTTTGAACAACTCATGATATTTAGCATCGCTTGATTGGACTAGTAGAATTACTATCGAGTAATTAGCTAAAAAAGTAATGTGTCGATTTTGAAACTGTTAAATTACATACATATAAGATCGTTAACGTGTACACATAAGCAGTAAAACGTTCTGACAGGACGAAAAAATACATATTAACAATAAGACAGGAAAATGCTAGGAAGATGGCAACAAAAAACAGCTCGAGGCTAGGTCAGTTAAACCGTGAAATCGATGCGTCAAATTGAATTCTTTTTTCAACACACTTCAGCTGGGAAAAATTCACTGTTCTCAACCCACTGAAAAATATTGTCGTTCGCGTGAAAGAGTGACAAGGGCGACCTTGATGACATAACAGAAAATACGATCGAATCGAACAACTCTCTCTTTTTTTTTTCTTTCTCAAATAGAAAAATAAATGAGAAAGAGAGAGAGGGTGAAAGAGATAGAAGGGAGAAAATGTTAGTAATAAGGAAACCATGAATTTCCGCATTGGGAAACTTGAGAGTACATAGTTTTCTTAACAGGTGCTTGCTCAGATTTGAGATTCTGCATTCCCTGTACATTCCATTTTCAAAAGAAATATCAACTGCAAAGAAAGGATTTAACGAAAAAACGAATCAAACTATGGGTCAAGCTGGCCAGAAGTCTAATATATGATAGTGGATCGAAATAGGTGCCGCTAATGCTATCAGCTATTGACACAGCCGACAGACCGGCGCGACTAAGGGTTACTTTCCCCCTTTCGGTTACGCTTGCTAGGGTGAAAGAGAATGCTATAACTGGATTGATTCGAGATAAGTCGTGGACAAATCCACACTATCCTCGACCGCCCACACCGTGTTATGATTGTACAGTGGTGACGGCATTTGAACGCACGGAATTTTTGTTAGAATTTTGGAATTTCTTTTTAGAGAATACATGTGAGATTTTTTTTCTGATTCATAGAATAAATTTTTTCTTTTCCTCACTAATATTTTGCTACTCTTAAAATTTATTTATATTTTATATCCTAATAGAAATACTTGGATATTAAAAAGATATTATTTGTATGTCTACGCTAATGTGTTCTATAGACTGACTGCTACATATATACGTTTTTATATCCGACAAAAATTGGTGTGATTTTCGAAATGGTAATATTCTCACTTTCACTAACGTCATCACTGACAGATTTCTCTATTTTTTCTTATTATAACATATCAACGTATATTAGAATTTTACGTTATCAAAATAATCTTATTACTGTTTGAAGAAATTTCTATATGAAATATAATATATTAAACTTGTACGATATTTTGATACCTAAACATAGAAAAAGATACAACGAGTGATGAGATTTTAATTAGATTTAAAGACTGTACACCCTGATAGCATTGTAAGCGGGTATAAAGCAATCGATTTTGAAATACGAAGTAAATGTTGACCATGCATAATCGAAGGCGTTTGCGGTGGTTGTAGAGAAAACTTTCAGATATTGAGGATAGGGTGGATTGTAAGAGGAAAAAGGAAGAAGAGAGACAAGAAGGCAACGAGAAAGGTACATACAAGGTGAATGAAGGGTGCAACGAGACAAGAGACAAGAGAGAAGAGAGAGAAAGAGAGAGAGCATATATGAGAAAGGTAGAAAGAGAGACAGGAAGCTAGTGTGATCCAGGGAATAGTAGAGAAAGGGAGAAAGATAGAGAGGAGTAGAGGAGGCGGTGGATTAAATTTGCGCGAGTATGTCGTACACCATGAATATGGAGGACCTCGTTACTATACGTACTATTCTCGCGTATAGTGTAACATCGTACCAACCTACTCGCAGTATGCACACACTAGAGACCAGACCCGTCTTCAGGTCTCTTCCGCTTGTGTATCCCTTCCCCTACCACCATTTCTCTCTCTTTCTCTTTCTCTTTCTCTCTACCTCCCTCCCACCCATGCTTTCCCTCTTGTCCCGCAGCGACCCGCTGTTGGTTTTATCGTTTAACATGGAGTTACCGTAAATTTCGCAGGAGAATCCTGATCTGCCTCGTAGTTACCTCCACCGAACGTTAATCCTCACACAATGGCTGAAAATGTATCGCCGTGTTTCCACCAGGAAGATAATTTCCTTGGAAATATCTGCGAATCGGTATGACTTTTCAAATAGAACTTTCTTCCAACGCATTTTACTTGCGCGTATAATCTCGAAAATGATTTTAAAAAAAAATGATATATAATTAAACGAAGCGAATTAACAAGAAATATCGATTGTTCAAGACGAAGTAGCCCGAACTATCGAAGAAAGAGAAGGATAATAGAAATACAAAGGAGAAGGATGGTAGTGGTAACAATTTGCTGGGCATGTTCAGATGATCCTGAAGTTGGCCCCAGGCGGGCCAATAATTGCGAACAATTACCGTTCATCTCGAGTTGGCTTCGCACTGCTTCGATAGCTACTCTCTCTCTCTCTCTCTCTATCCACTGCTTTCTACCATTGCTCTACCGGGAAAACAATTGTCCTTGTGATTCTACGAGTCGGCCTCTATCTCCGTTTCGCAATAGCTTTGGTACTGCAGAGTTTAGGTAAATGATGGTAGTTGCCAAGAAAATTTAGTGGTGTAATTTTTCGAAAGCTCCGCGTCTCTTCGTGTACACCCTTGTCCTTACTTTTCTCTTTCTTTCTTTCTTTCTATCTATCTGCCTGCCTGTCTGCCTGTCTGTCTGTCTGTCCGCCTGTCTATCTATCTCTCTCTCTCTCTCTCTCTCTCTCTCTCTCTCTCTCTCTCTCTCTCTCTCTATCTCTCTCTCTTTCTTTCTTTTCTTATCTAGTACTCTCGTCGTCTTTACTCTACGTTTCTTTCTACCTCGTTGATCTTTTGGTATTTCTTTTTCTCGTTCTTTTTTTTCCCCCCTTTTTACTTACCACAACCTCAGACAAGTAAATGATTTTGTAGTAAATCGAGCTGTAAAGAAAGTTTGATGTAGTCTTCAAACTTGTATTTTGATATTTTTGTGAAACGTAGTAAATGATGCTTTTGTTTCACGTTGGAATGAGTTTTTTATTTCGTAAATATATTTCAGAAGCTGGTGGAATAACACAACGAGATATCCGTGTCCGAATAATTTTCCCTCCTCTGCTTTTCTCGTCCTCTCTCTCTTTATTTCTCTCTTTCTCTCTTTCTCTTTTCCAACCTTTCTATTTCTCTCTTTTCTACGGTCAGCTGCAACCATTATCTTTTTTCCTTCCTTCACCCACTCTTCCTCTCGTGCTCGGTTTTTTCCGGATTAGAGTTTCTCTTATTTTACCAAAAAGTATCGCACAAACTTGCTTTCTGCTAAACATTTTTTTATACGTCGGATGAAATACGGCTGAATGTCGGATCTCGTTTGCCGAGAATTAAAAGGGATTAAGCCTGATTAACCTTTCGGTACTGAAATGAATAAAAAGCATTTTTAATCCCTTTATCATTTTCTCAGAGAACAGTTAACAGTTGAAACAATTAAAAAGTATTCGTAATAAATTCGTGTATCGCCGAAATATTAAAAATGTTTATTTATTTATATTTCTCTAATAATAAGATTTTGTCACGCGTACAAATTAAATATCTCCGATTAAATCTTTGTTCGAGATAATTGAGAAAAAATTATTCGAATAAATTTTCTACATTTTTTATATCGTTTTGTCGAGAGTGTTCAATGTTGATACGAACAGATCTTCCCTGTTCGATTCCTATATCCTCCCACCCTCTTGTTCTTTTCGTTCTGTTTCTCACCCTCCCTATTCCCTATCTCTTTTTTCTTTCCTTTTTCGGTGGACATCCCCCTACAATCGGGAGAGACGTGTGGTAGCAAATAACGTGTGATTGATTTCACAAAAACCATACCTTCTGTTGGGGTCGCCGACGTCTCGTATAAATTGAAAAATAAGCTACACGTGTCGTGTGGTACGAACATTCCTACTCGCTCAGAAAAATTCACGCTCGTCGTGTTCTGATTCGTCGTTTGATTACCTACACGAATGTCATCAGCCGGCAGACCTTCCGTTGCCGCTGCTGCTACTGCTGTCCTACCAAAAAAGAATGAAAAAGAATCTAATACTCCCATATATTATATCTATACATAAATATTATACATATGTACTGTCTGAGAAATAATCAATAAATTATACAACGTAAATCCTGTCGGAGAATTCCGTTTCCACGTATTACCGTCGATACAGTCGGACAAATTTACGACGGGTTCTAAGTTAAACCGATCGTTGATAAAATATGGGATTCATCGACAAGGTGTCGTCTCAAATCGAGATTTTACATTAAATTGGCGCAATCTTGCTTCCTGCTACTGCATTATACGTATACTGGGTGTCCTATACACGTAGACTCCCATCGCTTTATCTGTTAGGTTTTCACGTAGATCTCTATTGAAGCGAATAAATTTTCAACGTGATTTATACAACCGTACTCTGTATTGTGATGGTCCAACTCGTTGCATATATATAATATATATATATATATATATATAGATATACATAGATATACATATGTATATGTGTATAAATGTATATGAGAACTTGAGGCAGGCTCAGGTTATACTTTATAGATATTTTATGTAGGCATGCCGCATATATTTTGTACGGTCCATGCATGCCACCGTTCGACGCGAGACGCGTGTAACCTATGAGAGAGAAGAGCACAATGGACCCCACCCTCTCCTATCCTCCACCCCATCTCTATTGATTCTGCATTCACGGTCGTGCGTTGCGGAAAAATATTTGCACTTCCATGCGATATAATATCCGACTTCTTATTGACTTCCCGAATATCTTTTCTCCTGCTTCCCCACAAAATCTCCCGAAAAAAAACACTTCTTTTTTTTTTCTTAACTTTTCATTGCGTGAAGTTTTTATTTTCATTGTTCTCTCGCATTATTATCAAGGGATACGAGTAACGGTGAGATTTAACGATACGTGTAGAAGAATAAATGGTAATGACAAAAGGTAAATTTTGAACTGCAATCTGATGAAAATTTATCACAAAATGGATAATACAATTTTTGTTAGTTTCGTAAAGAGAATGAATTAACGTTGAACGATACGAGACATGAGTAACAAAATAATTCTTCATCGAAATGCCGCTCGCATCGTTATTATTGAATCGCATTATACGATTCTGATAAGTGCGAGGCATTCCCACGAGTTATACGGAAAGAATAACTTAATTTACGATGCAGTACTAAGAGAGGTATCTACCAACGAATGTAAATCACTCTTCCGAGAGAGAAATAGTGAGTTAAAATAAACAACGCATCCATTTGTCCGATTTTAAAGGGGAATAGTTAAATAATAAATTCAAATGACATTTTGGAAATCCTTGCATGTTCCGTCGATCGATGTTTAAGTTAATTGCATTCCAACGTTATAAAGAGAATATATGACAAATCGTCTGTTTATTTTGCTACTTCTTTTTTTTTTTTCATTTTATTTTAATCTCTCTATAGACTATGCAAGCTTTCACGACAAACATGTTAACGTTTCAACTTTGTCGGCATATTAACTTCCGTAGAAAGTATTGCTCGGTCTCCTAAAATGAACTTTCCCATACGGCACAGTTCGTTACGTATTTGCGAAAGAACGATCTATGCATTATCACGAAAATTAATTACGTAAAACTTAAGGGGAAATATTACAAAACCGTACACGTATTGTTCTATGGTAGAACGATGATGGCATGGACATAATGATTAATCCATAAACGAGCGGATATTAATTAATTATAAATAACGAGTAAAGGCGTTTGACTCGGTGGGAGTCGCCCCCTTCAAGATCGAGCAATTTCGCTAGATGACGTGCGTCTTTTCTTACCAATTAATAGATGATTAATTACTAGGATGACACTTTACATTTTCTCGTTTACTGCAGCTCCGATATGCCGTAGGCACTCGTGTTCGCTTCCTTTACCTTTTCTAATTAAAAGATTTTCGCTTGTAAGCAACGGAATAATCTCGGTTCACAGATAATAGGAAAAACAAATAGATGCTACCTAATATATTAGGAGTAGCAATTAATTCTATGCCTTATCAACAGATTTAGTATTTATTTATAAAGCAATCATACATCTGTTATTATTCAAAATAATAATTGTTTCCATTATTTCCGATAAATTTGATTAATCTTTCAAGCAATTGCCAAATTCCTCGACGATAAAAAGACGATGACGATTTTGATGCAATAAATTTGATATAAGGATATTTTCAATTTATACGAATACACGTCTCGTAACAGAAGAAATAATATTTTAATTTATAATCGTGTAAAAAAAAATATGTTTATCTAAAACATTCGAATTACGGGATACGAGCGTGTCATTAAAAAATGTTTTTTAACACGTATGAATTTTTATTCGTGGTTCATGACTGTTCGTTCGCGGTTTTCAGGATCGCATACACGCTCGCCCGCATTTCGTGTATAGGAAAGCGACAGTTCGTTTCTACGATTCGTTCGTTCTCGGTGATTGCGCAGTGATTGCCACGTCACTCACAAAATCAGCCAGTCTGCGCTCGGCGAATTAACGCAATTTCCAAAACAAACGGGCTTTACCTGCATTCCGCGCCTAGGGTACATCGGTTACGTATGGTATGCGCAGTTTGTATGTACGGTTTAATTGCGAACTTCGCCGCAAACGTCACTCGTTTATTACACCCGGAAAAATGCCAAGGAAATCACACTGAAATTCGGCGTGCACCCGTATCCGACGTATCCATCGTTCAAGCTTGCATTTATCTATTATTCAAAGCGAATCTCGCTAACTCATTCGCTGTTCTGGTTGAAACATATTTTTTTTTTTGGTCAAACGAGAGAACTCGTTCCTATGATTTTTTGATTTAAAAAGAAGATTCATACGTTTCAATGATTATGAGAAATTAATGTTATTAATAACGATCGTTTATACTTTTCTACTGTTCTCGACAAGTCTTTTTCTCTCTCTATCACTCTCTCTTGTTTCAAGTTACTTTCGTATTCTTATTTGTCGCTAGAAGCGTCAAAATAATCGACAGAATGCTTTTTCTACAAACTCTAAGGAAATATTTCGTCGTAGAAACGCTGTCAGCCGCTTTAAATCCGACCGGTATTCCACCCTCGATTTTGCAGCCTGAGGCCTTTCTACCCTATATTTCAATCAGTGCTCTTGACAGACCCCCTCCTCAACTTGATGCAAGAACCACTTTTCCTCCTGGCAAATTAATCGGTAAATTAACCATGAAAAATTAATCATCGCATTTTCGAAGAGCGCACATCGTTACAAATGTTTCATAACTTTTCAACTTTTCTCGTTGAGTGCTGTTGTATTTTCGAGAACGTATAAAAATAAAGGAGACTATAACAATTCCCGAATATTATGCGAAAAATTAAAAAGGAAACTTTTTCAATGCCCAAGTTCGTATCTTTTTTTTTTTCCACGTATTTCCATTTCTAAACGAATATTAAATTAAATTTTCGTCTGTGATCGCATAACGTTTTTTTTTTCTCTCTAAAAGATACGCTTTACCATAAAGAAAGAAAGAAAGAAAGAAAGAAAGAAAGAAACAAGAAAAAAAAACATACAAAACTATCTCGAGTGACGACTTTAGTAGTGGTCATTAGTTAAATTCGTATCCTCATTAGTTAAATCCCATTTAAACTTTTTCACCTTATTCGCAACATAATTCACTTCCAACCGAAATAAATGCAACAATAGGCGACAAGAATCGGCCAGTTGGAAGATCGTTTTTGTTGTTTAAATGACTCTTCCGTAATACCTAAATGAAAAATAAGAGAAAACTTCAAAGACCAAGGCCAAGCCGGAAGGAAAAAAATGGTGAGGGTTTCCTACTACGTTTTGCTATCTTTTTCTCTTTCTTTTTCTTCTTCTTCTTCTTTCTTTTTCTTCTTCCCTCTTTTTTCAATTTTTTCCTTTTCTTTCTTTACTTAGCTCCTTTTTTCTTAGAAGAGGTCTCGTTTGAATCAAAAGAAGAAGGAGAGGAATTAAGAGGAACTACGAGATAAGAAAATGAAACGAGAAAATGGTAGAAGGCAAAAGATAGAGGTTGTTAGGGAAGAAAGAAAGGCGGTATTCTCAACGCGACCATTGGTAAACTATGTATTCGTTGAACCGATTGAAAGCGCTGTAGCGTACAGGGGCAAAGGGATACAAAAGAAACGTTGAGCTCGCAATAAAAGTTCCCCGTAAAGTGAGTTTTTATTTCGCAAAGTCGGGCGGGTCACCCGCGGGCTTTTGTTTCTTCTTTCTCTTTCTCTCATGTTCTTCTTCTCGGATACTTTTCTCTCCTTCCTCCACCCACTATTGTCTTCTCTTTCGGCCACCTGGAAGCCCGACAATTCTTTGGTTTACTTTTTTAGTCTCAGGTACACGCCCTTCTGTACGTTTTGCTTTATTTATTTAGTGTAGCGAGGCATTCTCATAAGCCCCTTTTTCACTCTCTCTCTCTCTCTCTCTCTCTCTCTTACTCTCTCACTTTTCTTTCTTTCTTTCTTTCTTTCTATCTACCTTTCCTTTTTTCTTCTTTCTCTTTCACTCACACTCCTCGTGCTATTTTTCTTCCTTCTTCTCATCTCTTTATGTTTTCCCGACTATGAAACGCGTATAGCAATAGACGCGAAAAGATTTTTTTTTTTCTTATATGTGATACACAGTGTCTTCTCAAAAACATCCTCTCAATTTTTTCTCTAAATCTTTTCCCTTTATCTCGATCTCGTCGCGATAATCACAATGTAATAATAAAAATCGCGACTCACGTTACATGCGTGCAAATGTGAAAAATTCGATCGAGAAAACACGATTATACCATTGTCTCCTTAGTGTTATGTTTTGTTTTTTCTTTCATTTTTATTGCTCATGATGTCTTTTTCTTTTTCGTCTACACTCCCTCGAATTCAGTAAAAATCTCTCAAATCCTATAGACGATGTATGTGTTCCAACTGTGTTACAAAAAATGGCGCGTAGGCGCACCCTGAATGTCCTTGGTTTCTGAATAATTTTTGTAAATTGGTCCCATATGTATGAGCGAAGCCCCACCGAATTCAAGACTAAAAAGGGATGGAATGTACGTGCGAGCGTGTACTACACAAGCAAACTCACATATACATATACATTTTTCGTTTTACTCTCCGCATGCCCTTTTTTCCCTGTTACTCGACTCACTCGCTGAGCTTACGTCTCTATATCTGACTCTCTCTTTTTGTTTCACTTTTTCCAACAGAAACGCATCTCTCTCTCTCTCTTTCGATTCTTTTTATTTTGTCCCTTTCTCTTTTCCACTTCCTTCATCTCCTCCTCCTCCTCCTCCTCCTCCTTCTCAACCGACACTCACACACGCGCCATTTCAGTAGTGGAATTTTAAAACCGCCCCCGAAGAAATAAAACGGCTTTATGGCCGACACGCTAGCTGTGGCTGGATGGTTACTTTCCAAAAATATAACTTCTCAGTGGTATGTCTCCCTTGATATACATCCGCGTATCGTTTCTATGACGCATACGGTACATTAACAAAATACATCATCTACGGTCTTGAAGATCGACTAGCTAGTAGAAGTGCAACGAATATGGCGAGACTCGAGTTGACTGTGCTACTATCTCTGTCATATACATTAGTTATGTGCTAGCTAGCCTTTTATATCTTCGGCTTATACGCACTCTCTATTATTCGCTCGTTCGTGAATACTTCGACTGCACGGTTTATTAAAATCACTTTTATTTAATATCCTTTCACAGCACACATTTTTTAAAAAAACCATCGTAGTTCTTTGTTATACAGGCCGCTCGCTCATTTAATACATCGATTAACTCTACGAAATAAAATGTAAAGAAAATTAATGAAATTCTACACGCATTGTCGTATCATTTATTATTCAATTGGATTATTTATTTTGTTCATTTATTAACGCGATTTTCAGTTTAATTATTACAAACGTTAATTTTTTAATATAAAAAATTTAGCATATATGAAATACTTCCCGCAATAGAATATTCTACAATTTTAAAACTTGAGTCAATCGTTTAGGTTTATTAACGATTCGTATATGATTGACAAAACGAAAGTGTTTTAAAAGACGTTTCACAATTCTTCGATTAATTTGAATTTATTTTTAATCTAAACGAACGTCCATGAGAGATTGCACTTCAAATATTGATAGATATCTATATATTATCTCTATTCGTTTAAAAATAGTTAGATAAATATCCGCATGTGTGAAAGAGAGGGAAACAGAATATGGATTGTTGAAAAGTGATTTTTTAAGAGACTCGTTTAAATGACAGGTCTATTCAAGCTTGTTATCGCTTAACGCCGTGAAAAGTTGCAGCTTTAAGCTACGCTGAATATGAGAATTCATGCGGGTAAACATAAGTTATTCACCCCTAGCTGGCAAGCAAGAGCTACCGCTGCGTCTCTCGCTGATATCCTTAAGCAAACAGGCCGACACGCGATACCATATGACCGAGATGGCGCGTAGGAAATGGGAATATCTTGTGACGCTTTCTTCTGAATTTCGATGATGCTTTCTATCATCGCATCGTACCAGTTTGCTTCAGCTACGGAGACAAATAGCTTTCTATATTGCCAGGGGGTGAAAATGAAAACGATATCGGCTCTACCATCGTCGAATTTCCAATTGCTATTTCTTATTCATGTTCGATGTCGTTTGTTAACTTTCTAAGAAAACATATCGAATTGCAAAATATATTTTATTATACGCAATTCTACGAGCTTGTTTCATCTATAATCAAAAAAACTTTATCGATCGTTACTATTTAGATAAACGTCGAAGTTTCTAAAGAATATTTTATAATCAAATTCTACGGTGTTTTTTTTCTTTCTTTTTTTAAATGATTCGGAATAAAATTATATTATGGAATAATAGATTATGCCTGATTGGAAATCGATTATATAGTATCGAAAATAAAGTTAATTTAACGTTCGAGAGTTACGCGTTTAGTCGAATGGCATCAATGTGTCTGTGTTTTATGGGATAAATTTTAAACAAAATACGAAGACCGTAAAGTAAGGGTGGTTAAGCACGATTCAAGGACCTACCCTTCGCATACCCGTTGACCTCTCTTCTCGATCCTCTTCTTGGTCATCCTGCGGTGAACGTACTGGCCGATACCAGTTTGACCCTTAAGAGGGCACTCCATCAAAAGGGTAGCTTTTATACCTTTTATATTTACGAGGGATGTTTCTTCTTCCACGCGCCGGCTTCTTCGCGATAAGAGTTACGCTCGTATATCGACCATATCGGCTTCTTTTATCCTAGAGAAACCAGACCTACGTTTCATTCGTCTTTCTTGCGTAAAATCGAGCCAAAGGGACGCCCTATCTTTCTTCCCTATTTTTCTTTTAGTTTTCTTTTTAAAACTTCTAACAAACGAATAACAGGAAAACAATTACTAAATGTATTTTCTTCAACCATGCGCAATAATAAAATATATAGACGTAGTATAGTCGAAGAAGAACTAACAATAATGGCCGACAGCCGTCGTTCGACACCTTTTCAACTCTTGATTCATCGTCCAACAATTTCTTCCCTTGAGAGTTGTCCATATCTCTTAAAAGGAACGGTAACCGTTGTATGTGGTGTTTTGACAGGAAGAAGAGGTTCATCGATCGTCGAACTCAGCCAACTGTCCTAAACATCCTTTATCTTGACAGCGGGCAGACCTCCGATTCGCTAAGGTAAGACGAATGGAAACTTCGTGTATCTCCCTTATCGAGTATCTTTCTCTGTCGATTTGTCGAATGCTTCCAAATCGCTCTGATATTTGTCGATTTATTTCATATTCTACGAATCAATCAGATTGCAACAATTATATCCCTAGTAAGAAAAAAGTCTTCATTAAAATTAACATTATATTATTACTATAATATTTCGTGTTGGTATCGATTAAAAAAAAACAAAAATTAAAAAACAATAACAACAATAATAATAATAATAATAATTTTGGACAACACCTATGCCAGAAAATGTATAACATACTGAATATTAACAAAGAATGCATTAAATTGGAAGGTTACGTAGAGATGGGAAACACAGAATGATATACGACGAGACAGAAAATAGTATCGTACTCGATGCGGATCCCCGTAAATTTCTTTTTCCCTGCCCTATCCTTTCTCGCATGGTTAACTCCCTCGCGTTCATCGACTGCATGATTATGCAGCGAACTCGTGCAGCCTCGCAAGTCCGCATATTTTTATGTGTATTCGCGTATGCGCCCTGGAACGATGCTGCCGAGGCAAAAGAGCGCTTGCTTCATCGAAGGGCTGGAGAAAAATACAAAAAAGTAGGAAGTGTTCGTAAAATATACTGGAATTGCATAGGTATGTATGAAAGGGAGAACAGAGTACATGGAACAAGTGAAAGAGAGAGAGAGAGAGAGAGAGATAGATCATGCATGCGGTCGTGTTATCTTCGTTATCCATATTAACATAATCGTTCAAGCATAAAATTCGACAACGGTCGCTCGACCGGGATCGTTCGAATCGACTGCAGCACGAAATACGCTTTAAGCAAATTACATTTTATAAAAGAGTAAATAAAAAAGATTTTAACTCAGAGACATTATAAAATGTTATTCGTACTATTCGTTATTTACAAAGATAATTATTTTTAAATTATCCTCATTTTTTTTCATATTATAATAATTCTAATATAAATATTTATTCATCCATATTTGTTGTCCAATTATCCGATTAATTTGTTTGTTTAATCGAACATTTCTGTTTGTACGTTATTTATAAAGAAGAATTTCTTTACCTTAGAAAAAAAATAGATATGTTTACCGTAGTGTGAAAAAAAATTTATGCAAAACAATAGTCGGGATATGTGGACGGGACGGTCGCGTGCATATGAGCGAAATCAATCCGATATTTAAATCGGCTGAGCGAAAATAAAGCGAATTCATCGATTTCTTTGAAAATAAATGCACTTTCATGAACGCGCATGAGTCGATGGGCAAATTTGATAATCACGGAAAATACGATTTACGTGGGTGGGAGAGCGTCGAAATCAAAATAACGCTCGAGATCGTGGTTAATCGTATCGATTGAAACTTTTCGTTTGTCAATTGATAACACGTCGAAACGATTAATCGCAATCGTTAACGCGTCGCGACTTACGACAACGCCATTTAGGTTTTCTTGTCACGCGAACTGAATTCAACGAAATCGTCAACATCTTTTAGATTCTTTAGGATAAAACCCTTATAAATATCGACGAAACCATATTACGCAAATAAAACAATCTATGGTTTGTAAAATCTTTATATAGAATAAAAACAAATCTTATATAAATATTTCGTCGGACTTAAAAGTAAAACCAAAAAAAAAAAAGAATATGTTTAGAAAGATTGAATATAAGTGACAGATAATAATTTTTATTTCTCAAACTGCATTTTAGAGAGCGTTAAAAGAAAAGCACGGTTAGATACTAAACGTAACGAAAAAATATGGAAAGTGGTGTAAATAACGGTGGGAAAGGGTAATGTTGCATAAACGCGATAAGCCGTCACCTGGGGCATGTGTATTCTTAAGAGGTGATTCCAGCATCGCTTGGGTTTGTCCGCTTGGTATCAGTCGAGTGCCATTCGTCCGATCCTCCTAAATAAATAGCAAACAGATAAGAACGGTCTGAGAAAATGGTAAAAGAAAGAGAAGAGAAGAGAAAAGAAAATAAGACGAAGAAGAAGAAGAAGAAGAAATAAAAAAAAAAAAAAGAGAGAATCGACAGAAGGTTGTACTCCTTCGAGTTTGCGTATGTCCTTCATGAATGCACGTGTGCAAAAGCAAAGATAGGAGCAAACAGAAGCATGGGGTGATTCCTTGAGACTCGAGGAAATGGTTGTCGTCCGCTCACAAGAAGAGAGAAGGGAGAGTGACTCGCATTTCTCTTTAGAAGGCCGACGACAAATCGTTTTGACGTGGCTGTCGGTCGGAAAATTTCGCTTCTCTCGAGGTTACCACTGGAAACGCGCGATCACTCATTGCACGTCGGCCCAGATTCCTGTCGTGACGATTTGTTCGCTCGTTCTACTCACTGCGAGCAACCCCTCACCCTTTTTTCACAATCATTCTTTCTTTCTCTCGCTCTCTCTCTCTCTCTCTCTCTTTATTTCTCTTTCTCTTATTCTCCATCGTTTTTACGAAACTCTACAGGAAATAGCTTTTCTTCTCCATCACATTAGTTTTATTTTCGTGCTATCCAAAATTTCATGAGTTGGGATCGTCATTTGCATAATACCGTTTAGTAAGAATACGATGTCGCTTTATCCTGCCACGTTTGACGTACCGTTTATTCTATCTTTCTTTATCATACACATTTACAGAGGCAAACTTGTGCGTACGCACGTTCATTCTCTCGCACAACAAGCAAGTTTCCCTAGCGACCGGCACGACTCTTCCGAAGTCATTCAAATTGGTTTTTTTCAGCCGGATTATTCCTCAGATTTGCATGAAAATGAAACTTTCATAGATGGGCGAAATTAATGAATTTTAATAAGGATTCTCTGTTCTTCTCGTGGCTCGAGGTTTTCACCCTTCCTTCTTCCCTTCTTTCTTCGTTTCTTCTTCTCCTCAACGCAACACCGCTTCTTCCTCGTCTCCATTATCGCCAGATAAATTAAATGCGCTAACACCGCTGTAAAAAGTTTAGACTTTCCCGGACCTCGACTTACCGTTCGGTCTTCTTCTTCTCGTTTGTCTTTGTCCCATTTTCTTCTATCTAATAAGATCTGATGTAAAATCGAATTTCAAGCAATTAAAATAAATATGCATAAATATGTAAATCAAATTATTGCTAACAATTTTATCACAGTTATTTAATAACAATTTATTAAAGTACAAACTTATAATACGTACGAACGTTTTCTTTATTATCGAAGATTGTACTTTATTGTTTCAGGTAAGATGACCGGCAGAGGAATACTCACAAAGACGGACTCGCGATGATCAGCAGGATTTATCGACCGCGAAGGTACGAGATGGTTGTAAATTTGTAAAGAGATATTTCGATGACATTTCTCTCGATTCGAAGAGGTGTCGACAGTTGGGCACATATTGCTTTTCTCCTCGTACAACGGAATGATCTATGGGAGGGTTTCCTGAAGAAAGAAAGAGAGAAGAAGAGAGTTTATAAGTTGGTAATTTGAAGCACGGGACACGTACGCGAATCCAGATCTTTGCGGCGCCGAAATAAATCAACCACCTACATTCTCATCCCTTTTTCGTTTCTTCCCTCTCTTCCTTCCTTCCTTCCTTTCTTCCTTCTCTTTCATCGTTCTTTCCAAGTTCAATCTTTACTCACCTTCTTTCTCTCTCTCTCTCTCCTTCTTACTCTTAAAACAACCCTCTTTCTCTTCTCGATCTTCGCGCAAGCCCGCGGTTATTTATTCGAGAATTAACGTCGCTTATAATAAGCCCCTCTTTATTCTCCACTGGCGTGGCGACCATGCCGCTAGGCACTGGAACAGATTTTCCAGTGATTTAATGGAGACCATAGTAAAAATACCAAGAACCTGAAACTAACATTTTTAGCCGGCCGATCGTGCCACCGCGTCATCTCCTTGATCGTACTTATTTCTTTTTGAAATTTTAAGAAAAAAAAAAGAAACATAATTTCTGCCATAATTCTTTGATATTAAACATTTTGTTATCGGATAAAATAAATTCATTTAATCGGAAAAGAAATATTCTTCTATACTGAAATCGTTTTCATCGAGTATCGTTACGATTCATTGAATCCATGAAATGGATCTAATTTTTGTTCAAACTATGTAACACAATCCTTCCAATCGCAACTCGATTGCCATTGTTTATTTTATGATTTTCCCATCTACCAGGTTGGAATATGTTTATTGCATGGAAACTCGTCGTCCCTTGATACTCTTTCTCGAGATTGATCGAAAAAAAAAAGAAAGATACAAGATAAAGTGTAGGAAAAATTCAAATCCGATCCTTTTCTCAAATCGGTTTGTGTATCACCTAACCTTCTAGCTATCGTCTCGCAGAATGTGAGCAAGGAAGGATAGGAAGTCCCTCCGATAAGAAGTAAGAATTTTCTGCGCGCGCAGGAAAACCCACGCCCGGGGGGTGTGGTCACAACTATCATCGCCCCCCCCCCGTTTCACGTAAAAGGGATGAATGTGATCGAGGAAATATGAACGAAAATACGAGGGTATAATTGAAGAGGACGGTTTGGAGAACGCGGCAAGTAGTCAATCCCGAAGATTAGTCAAACAGAATTTAAATGAACATTCGATAAAATAAAGAAAAAGAAACCTAATTGAGAAATGTACAATAAATAGATAAAAATCGAACAGATTATTATGAAAAATAATTTAATAAGAGGAATAACACGAAAGTAACTTGTTTAGACTATTCTTTTGTTTCTCTCTTATTGTTCTGATCATCTGGTTGAATTTTAAAGCGTTGTGAGAAGGGTTGAGGCAACAGTGTAACGCGATAGGATGAAAAGATAAAGTATAAATAGGAGAAAAACAAAAAACAGGAAAAAGAATGATTATCTGGTAGAATATCTGCTTGTATCGGGGCTAACATGAAAGAGAGAGAGAGAAGAAAACGAGGGAACGCTGGCGGACGGGCATGATCACGCATTGAATCTCATTGGTGATAGCCACGAGTGGCGGGTAATATATCCAGAGGGCTCGTTCGCATAGCAAAACTACCATCCCAGCCATCCGTAAGCGTAGATCGTTGCAAGCGTCTCTCGTTGCGATCGTCCACTGTCCCTGGTGTGTGCGGCCATTGTGCGAAGCTTTGTTCGAACGGTGACGGGGTCACATTAATCTGTCTCTCACTCCCTCATACTCCCGTCCACCCCCGTACGTTATAGAAGCTCGAATACGAATACGCGCGCGCGCGCGCGCGCTCGCGAACCTTCGCCCACGTTCGTTTTGCGTTGGTGTGAGCGACAGGGGTAGCAAGGGTGGTTGTCCCTCTAGGTATACACGTCGAATATCGCGAAACTCGAGGATTCGCGTTACGATTCAAGACCACATGGAAAACCCCGATCGATTTTTTACTTCCTTCGTTAATGATTGATCTATAAATCTTCCCTCTCTTATTATCTACTTTATTTTTTGTTTTATTGGTTTTAATAATTAATAACATAACACACTATATTTTTAGTTTTTATTAAATATATTATTGTGAGGTGAATCAAAAGTTCGTGCGTTTTTTTTAATTAATATTATTTCACTTGCATATATAAAGTAATTTTATTGACTTGAAAAAATTGCACTATCTGAAACAACACAATCAACGCACGAACTTTTGGTTCATCCTAATATATATATATATTTTAAAATATTCATTATTTGATTACATCGTTACCCTTATTTTCCTTCCATCTTATCTTTTTGGACACACACGATAATATTTCAATTTCAATAAATATATTTTTGCTCGGTCTCTTTTTTTTTTTTTTTCTACCGGACAACCGCTTTATTAGTCGCTCGCACGCGAACTTTCAGGTTTTCCCTTAGATCTCGATCGCTCTCGAGTACCATGCATCTCGAACTTGTATCGTTGCTTTCGCCCTGACACTTTAACCACCCACCATGAATACTACTCTCACGCATACTACCCCTATATACACATACGCACGCACACATACACACACTCTCTCTCTCTCTCTCTCTCTCTCTCTCTCGCACATTTTACGATTATCGCTCTCACGAGGCTTTCTGCCCATTTTACTTCCTCTTCCTATTGCCTATCGTTCTATTCCGTTAATACAGAAACATTTTTGAATAAACTACTCGTGCGAACGCGATCACGAGAAGATTATCTTGTTAAACTTTTATTCTGATTTTTGTTTTATTATTCGAATAACAATTTTGTTAAGTAATGCGTATATATAACGTTTTTTTCAAGATTTTCTTATTATATTTATTTTTTATGTTTATTCAGATCGAATCATGTTGAATGAATCGTTACAATTGAAATATATATAACGAATTTAGCTTCTAATGTATTCTCTTACACCTTTCCGAAAGAAAAGTACAAATGGACTGCTAGAATGAAATGAATCATTAGTTAAACATTAGTCAAACATTTGTCGTTGACCGTTAAGGATGACATTAGAATTGTTAATTGTTCTACGTGATTGTAAAAAGAAATACAGCTTTGTTAGGTAGGCCGATATTTACCAATTAGATTGTATGCATCCTCGCTATCGTCATTGCCTTTATTTATAAGCCTCCCTCTCTCTCTCTCTCTCTCTCTCTCTCTCTCTTATCATCGTAGCACATATTTGTCTTTACTCGAGATGGCGGATGACATTTCAGACTGATGAGCGTCCGATGTATACCCAATGAACTATATTGACTGTTTATTCTTACACTTGAATCGTTCGATCGTATTTGAGAATTACTAATTACACATTAACATAAATTCTCCATACGATTATATTATTTCTTTTTTTTAAGAATTACATAGTTAAAAGAGAAAATTGCTTGCTTTATTATTAGAAAATGTACGGAAAAAATTGACGGTAAAGAGAGAAAGAGAGAAAGAGAGAAAAATATAAAAATGGCAAGTAATTTGTAAAATTCGACAATGTTTATGACAGGACAGTGATAAACTTACAATCCGTCTACTACATATGTATACGAAATGAAGGTGCAATCACTTTTAAAATCACTATATCAAGTAACGTCTGATAAGAAAAAATGAGTATTGAATTTCAACGCGATATATTATTAAAGAACTTTTATTGACAAAAGAAAAATAACACCAACGTTTGACTCTCATACGCGACTCGTATCTATTCCTCGAAATGACACATGAAATTCTTTTGTTTTCCATGATCAGTATGAAGGGTACTTACGTTTTGTTTATTGACGGGGGAGGCTTTGTTTCTTAGCGTTTAAAAACTAAACGTATGTATGCCGTCTGTATCGTGACGGGAGAGTCACCTGTTCGCGACAAACGATCCGCTCCTGTTACATTGTTTCGAGGCTCGATAGCCCCCGTGACAGGAGGGGGTGCGTGCGCATTCCTATTTCGAGTTTCGAGACATCAACTGTTGTATCGTGGCTGTATCGATTCAACCCCACTACTATTTCTTCCTCTTTCTGGTGGGGATACGCCACGGACAGCTCATTTTGCACGAGGCAAAATTTCATGATTTCCTAAAAATATGGATTAAGAACAACAACAAAAAAGTAACCCTCTAAAATGAGATCACTAAATTCGAACAATTGTTTTTCATGTAAAATGTTACAAAGAATCTACTAAACATTTACGAACAGTGCATCGATATTTACAAAGGATACGATTTCTCTTACTTCGTTGAATTTCTATGTGTGCAATTTTTTTATAAACTTAATTAATTTTATAGTTATGAAATGATCGTCTTTGAAAATATTTATCTAAAAAAAAAATGATATCTTAACAATAGGCAAGAATTTTGGTCGTATTAAAAAAATAACGAATGAGAACGAAGTTTCGAGGAGGGTAACATGGACTTGTACAGAGTTCCCCCACTTGACCAAAGACATCCCTCTCCGAGCAAACGTCGAACCACCCCTACAACCCCTCTAACGTTGGAAAACCAACCGTAGTTCGGCCATCGTCCGTAGGATGGCGACAGCGTTCGGTTTTATCTTCCAAAAAGTGAAATGCTAGTCACCCCTATGTTGGTAAGGTGGAAAATCATCCCTTACCGATAAAAATATTCGAACTTTTCGGCGGGCTCCGCCAGAGCGAACACCCGACTTGAATCTTCTCTTTCTCTCAAATTTGAAATGTTAAATATAGTATATACGTGCAAAGAAGAGATACAAATGAAAAACTAAAGGACGCAGAAAAGATCGAAGAAAAGTAGGTGGTAGTGGGTAAGTAGGGGGTCGTGGGAGGGAGGGGGAATGTGGAAAGGTAGCAAACGGGAAAAAATAATACTCACGCCACGTAGGGTAGTACAGTAATTTTCAGAGCAGTCGTGCTCGGCTTGTAGCAGGGTAAGCGTGACTGAGGGTGATACGATCGAGATCGCGTTGGACGGATAAGCGGCCGCCAGCTAGGCCGTTTTATTTTCTAGTTTAAAATGTAAAATAACGGGAATTTCGCAAATTACAGCGGCGAGCGTTATTTGTACAAAGTAATGCGGCGAGCGTGCCTGTCCTTTCCTTTCGACTCTTGCTTGCATCTGACTTCGGCACTCTCTTACCTTCCATTCTTTCAACCAGACTACTTTTCAACTTTTTCTACGACTCCCAAGCTCTCGAGTACTTTGTATTCGGGGTTTCGGAATTTCACCGCGGTGTCGGCTCACGCTATCATTATTTTTAGGGGGTGGAATAAATGCATTCGTTTCTTTTTCCTTCTGTCTCTATCTTTTTTATTCCCTTTTGAATCCTAGTGCGACATGGCATAGGACCGTAGAAATGAACGATCCCATAGCCACGTGTCTGCCGTTACGTGCGTGTACTTTTTTTCAACGACTACACAAAATAAATATAACCACGCAACCTTATCCTTTTTTTCTTCCTGGTTTTAAATTCGTTCGCGTGCATAACTCGTTAATGAGCTATCTCACCTTAATTCGAATAGAAGACGACCGTCGCTAGGCTATGTCATTTCTAATTTATTTCTCCTCGGTATTCCCATTTTTCATTATTAAGCGTGACAGTATAACTATAGTAAAACCCTTGGGGTATACTTAGTTCTACCGTCAATATTATTTCCTTATTTATCTTTCGATGACAAAGGGCCAGCATGCAATCCGCAAACCGCTAGTTGCCCGCGTATACCGTATATGATACTAAACTCGACGATTTAGGTCTTTCCTTCTCTCTTTGTCTTTTTGGTATAATCGACTAAAGAAAAAAAAAAAACGAAAGAATAGTCAAAGTACGATCATAGTTATCATCGCGAATTTATGACCTCGCTTTGACTAGAAATATTTTATGGGAAAAGTCAACGTTGAGATTCTACGCTTATTCTCTTTCGGAAAAATAATAGAGTTATTTCGAGGCCAGTCCTTTTGTTCTGCCACGGTTATTCTTGCTTGGATGGACGAAGACTCGACTCGGTAGATATAAACCCCTACCGGAGTGTGTAGTTTTAAAGGGGGATTTAATATCAGAGTAACCAGATCCGGGTTCATCATGGTCCGCGTGGATCCTCTTCCAGTCTTTTGATAATCGAACACCGGAAAACCATTGCGTTCGTAACTGCTTCGTCTAAGCCTCATATCGTATCATGACGTAATCTTAAATCTTCATAAAGATTATAATAAATAATTGATAACAGTTTAATAATAATTTGTGATATAAATTTAAAATGTAAGACAATAAAGTTTGAAATCAATCATACGAACATTTTAATGTATTAAATAATATGTAAAAATAATTACTTTTCTCAACTCTCTTTATTTAAATTGAAGTTGGAGTAACATGACGATTGTACTCGAAAGCTTGTGACAATGAGCCGCGAGGGTGTTTACATTGCTCCATTGGTCTCACGATGTACTCGACGTACAGTTGCATAGCAATCAGAGAGAAAGAGAGATAGATAGATAAATAGAGAGAGAGAGAGAGAGAGAGTGAGAGTGAGGGAGAGGCAGAGAGAGATGCTTATACTGGACGAGCTCGAGCAGCTGTAGGAACCAGGCTCTTGTGAAATATTTTACATGCTTTTCCTGCGGCGTTACACGAGAGGATTCCGTATATGCTAGTGAGGGTTACAATGACAGGAAAAAGAGATAGATATAGAGATAGAGAGAGAGAAAGAGAGAGAGAGAGAGAGAAACGAAGAACTATTTACGTTTGTGTTAGGCATAGTTGAT
The DNA here is from genome assembly GCF_001313835.1 of Polistes canadensis. Taxonomy (NCBI): domain Eukaryota; kingdom Metazoa; phylum Arthropoda; class Insecta; order Hymenoptera; family Vespidae; genus Polistes; species Polistes canadensis. The sequence continues at coordinate 40,390 of NW_014569565.1, read as the reverse complement.
GGATAAGGGACGGGAAGAAGTAGGACGTTTGGACGGTGAAACAGAAGAGAAGGAGTTAACGAAAGAGTAGTGGGTGTTTTACACGACACAACCACCCTTACCATCGCCTAAGCAAAAACCCTTGCTAAGTCATTACTATTAATAACCAGACAACCAGAAGGAGAGAAAAAAAGGGTGGGAGAAAGAGAGAGAGAGAGATAGTACGATAGACAGGTCGTATTATTATTCATAATGATGTGATTCATTTCTCTCGACCCTCTCTCAGCGGGTCTCTTTCTCTCATCTTTGGTATCTTTAAAGTTGCTTTGTCTCTCTCCTTGTTACTCATGGTATTTCGCTTTCATTTCTACCCTCCGTTTCTCTCATTCCCACTTCCCATTTGCCTGTGCACAAGCTGTCCCTCCAGCGAATGTCTACCGTAATCACATTAATATGCAAATATTCACTTTGCCGAGGCGACAAGATCGTCGATCGTCGTCGAGGCACGCCTTTTCTCTCTCTCTCTCTCACTCACTCTCTCACTCTCTCCTCTTCTCTATGTACATGCCTCGAAGATGCAATTTCGAAATGAGAAGCGAGACGCTTCGCAGACGGATCTGCAAGCAACGCTAGTTACAAATACCGTAGAAAGAGCTTCGCATTTCCCATTGTCCTCTCTGCAAACAAAATTTTGTTGAATTGAATACCTTTGATATTCTCATTCCGCATGGTATCGTTCGCGTTCACGCGAACGAACAGTCCATCTCCAATTCTTCATAAACCCATTCGAATCTTTTATTCGAACAAACGTTGTTCTCGAATTACGTTGTCATTCAAAGTATATATTTTTAATAAAGAGAGGATTTTTTATATATTTCAACGATCGTTACGAGTCTAAATATTATTGTTTTATTTTCTTATAATTAATTGTTAATGCATACATTTAAATATACTTAATTTAACTTAATTTATATTACTACTTTATTTATTAATTCGAACTTTTAAAATGTATTTTTCTTTTTCTTCGAAAAGTACAAAAGATGGCTTAAGGTTCGACTTAGATTTTTCGTAATATTTAATTTAATTTACTTCAACGTTAATGTAGCTCTATTCCAAAATGAGGCAACGAAGCGGAAAAAAAGGAGAAAAGAATTTTATATAATTTCTTTTTCCTTTTTTTTTTTTGATAGCAAGATTAATGAGATTCACTCTCGGATATTTACATATTTATTTATTATTTAAAAATTATTCATTAAAATATTCTCATTAGATTATTTAAAACAACGAGCACGTCGGTGGTGTTGCTTGCGATTTCCGAAAATATTTCGTAATATCGTCGTTAATCATTTTAAGAAAATTAACGTCATGGAGGATCAAATTTCTCGCGGTATATTTTCTTTTCCCTCAGAAAACGATGGGGAACACACGCTGTGTGTACACCAGCAGGCAATATCATTTTTTCTTCCTTCTTGTGTCATATCCGAATCGACCCCACGCAGATGGCAAAATTTTCGGAAATTGTCGCTGGAGAAAAAAGGGCGCACGTACGTGGACGCTTTAATGGCCATGCCACGAACGTAGGATAGGTGGAAGCGTTTGCACGAAATGGCAGATATGAGTTAAATAAATCTTAGATGGGAGCGCTTTTACCGCCATCAAAGAAAAAGAGCTGCTTCGCGAAACGTGTATAAAGTTTATTGCAAAGTAGAATACTAAAAGAAAAGTGGACAACTTATTGAAACAAATCTTTTTTTTCTTTTTTTTTTTCTAGACAATAAATACAATTTACGTATATTGACTAAAAAGAGAAAAAGGAAGAAATAATTTAATAAATGATATTGAGCGCACAATGAATTCTAATATTTCTTTCTATTAAATATATAATATAAGACCAAAAGTTATAGAAATCATTTTATTCGATTATTCTTCCACTCCATCTTTTTTTTTTTTTTTTATTTAACAACAAAATGAAATAAAGTATCAAAGTAAGTAGATTCGACTTATATAACAAGGAACGAATAAACGATGCAAACTACATGGTTCGAAGGTAAGTCTTCATCACGTTGGAATATACGGCTATAATGTTTGAGATAGAATGAAAGAGATAAAACTAGAGTGAGAGAGAGAGAGAGAGAGAGAGAGAGAGAGAGAGAGAGAGAGAAAGCGAGAAAGCGAATACGGTAGGGTTACATAGCTATTTGCCGAGGGCAAGGTAGGATGCGATGAGGCTGTGGCGATGCTGCCCGGAGAGGGTAAAGAGAGACGGTGAGAGAGGGAGGGGCGAGGAGGAGAGGAGAAAGAGGGAAGAGAGTGAATGCGAGGAAACGTAACTTTGCCTCCTTATTTCCCAACAGACTCGCTCGCTCTACCCTCTGCCCTCGCTCTGCCCTACGAACATTCCTCTTCTTGCTCTCCGACCCTCTTTCCATGCAACGTGGTCGCTCAACCCATCTCTCGCTCCCATGATTTACAACCAGCGACGCTCATCTTGTAAACAGAAGCGCGTTCTTCTACGTTCCGCACGGTGATATTCTATCTCTCTCTCTCTTATATTCGAAAATTTCTTATTCGAATGTGACTTCATCTTCAAGCATCGTCACCGATAATTTATCCAACCTTTCGGCTTTCTTTCGAAGAGGACGAAACCGACCCAATCGAGAGAGAAGCGAGTGCACCTGCTCGCGAATATCTGGCAAAAAGCTTTAAACTAGAAAAAGGAGCTAGGGTAGTAGTAGTAGTAGTAGTAGTAGTAGTAGTAGTAGGTGGAAGTTATTTCATTTTTCGGTAGCGAACAGTATACGTATGGAAAATTCATAGGCCTTTTTAGGATATTCTATTCGTTTCGTATATTTTGCTTTTTTTTTTTTCTATTCTTTGCTTTTCTCTGTTATTTCATACTTTTTCGATTTAATATTTTGTTCTCTTTTTTTCCAGGAAACGTTAGGAAAATACATCAAACCGCGATTGTAACGAAGGCAATAAAGGTAGAAAATTAGGAGTTCGGAGTTTGGTGTAGAAAGGGAATTTCGTTCGTGTACTTTTCGAGAATTAACGCGGGCAACTGTGCTTTCTACTCTTAGTAACGGCAGTTCGCAGAGATAAGAATGTAACTTCGGCTCGTCTAGGTGTCACGCGCATTAATTACAGTTAATAGAAATTTGATTTAAACGTTTGCATCGCACTTAATGGACGCATTAGAGGGAAATACATAATGCACGAGATGGAACGACGACTGTTGGACCGAAGTAGGGGAACATTTACGATCTAAATGTATTCATTGCTTTACTTTGTAGAAAGGTCAGTCGACGGAAAGTAGTATTTTAGTTGAGGGCACCTAGGTACCATGCCACTAGTTGCTAAGTGCAAATAGTCAGCTTTGGGATAGAAGGAGAACCGGAGAAAAGGAAGAGAGAAAGAGAGAAAGAGTGAGGGTTAGAGGGAGGAAGAGTGAGATGGTGAACGAGCTCCGAGGTCCCAGACTTATTTCACGCTAGAACGAAAGCGGGGTACTTGGGGATGTTGGGAATTCCAAATTCAGATCTGGGAATCCTACCCGCGGGTCCATTGTCGAGCGTCCGCTCTTTACCCCCTTATACGCTATTGTAAAGCCATGCCACGGTTTCCTAATGAACATGAATAATAAGTAAACCTCGATTGTTTTAAAAAATGCAATATCCTTTGTCTTCGTTTAAGACGATTTGATTATGTTCTTTTTAAACGCGATACTTGTTGGGTAAAATTTTGAATAAATTATAATATTAGTATACGCTCTTTATGAATTCGCAAAAATTCATTGTTGAATTTCTTTCCGAAAATAAACCTAATTTTTTATTGTTCTCTATTGTAGAAATTAATTTCTATCTCGAACAAGAGTACATATGAATGTATGAACATAAGCATAATCCAAAAGTCAGATTATCCATTCTACAACTCGCATTCACGAATTCCAAATAAACTATAATTACGTTAGTGGCTCCGTTCGCCTTTTGTTTGGTGAAATCACGAATTAACCGTATCGTAATTAAACGGAATATGTACTAGGTAACCAACCATGAATTATGGAATTCCTATCGTATTCGCAAATACTTCGTGAAAGTAATGAAAGGAAACTAAAATTTAAAAGAAAAATAAACAATGTCATTTTAAACATAATCGTTAGTGATAAAATCGACGGCTATTATTCTGTCGTGATTATCAGCCAATCGATTTCTAACTATTTATCGTGGCCTCTTTTATTTCCTAGCACATTTTTATAAGAAGCTCTCTGTTAAAATAACACGGTTAAAATAATAGTAGCAAGAGTCTAGTAGCTAAAGAGCGTAAAAGAAAAAGAAGGGATCTCTCTCTCTCTCTCTCTCTCTGTCTCTCGTTGGCTTGTACAAAATGGACAAACCAAGCGTCGAATTTTCCTTTGAATTTTTCCTACGAATTGGTTTTTGAATGCAGCGTCAACTTTGTATGACTTTTTACGATGTAATCTAACGACGCGAGAATGGGCTGGAAAAATCAAGGCGGTTTAACATAAAAATATGGTTGGGTGCAATGTTTGAAAGCATTTCAAAGCGTATAAAAAGTTCTTAAAAATGCTCAAACATAAAACCATCGAAAGAATACACACGATTGAGAACAATTAGTAATTATATTTCATAAAAGCATACACCACTTATCCAAATGTAACGTTATATGATATATGTATACTTACACGTATACGATTTCTACGCGTTTATTCGCTCTTTCTATGTCTATATCCTTCTCTCTCTCTCTCTCTCTCTCTCTCTCTCTCTCTCTCTCTCTCTCTTTTTTCTCTGCATTTGCGTATTCGTTGAGTGTAACGGATATGCTTTTGTGTTGCTCTCACGTCGTGTCTCGGATAGTAATTATTTTAGGCGTCGCGATCCAACGCTTTTGCATTTTCTCTTCTACTATCCTTCTTTCACTCCTCGTCTAACTTAACTGGACTGTGAATACAAAACAAAAACACTTGAGTAATGACTCTACTAAAATATTGCTTTCAAAAGTATCGTTTCAACGAGTAATATCGTGCAACATTACCCACTTCTAACAGAGCTAATACCATTTACGTATGCTCTTTCGCTAGGAAACACTCGTTTTGATTGTATGATTACCGAGAGATTCAAACAATAAAATAAAAATCACTTTATATTTTTATTTTCTTTTTTTTTTAACTGTAATATTTTATAACTTCAACTGACGTCAACGTGTTACTGCCTCTTTACTAATTTGATAAACCAACAAAAATTCTACAACGTTATCATAACAACAGTATTGATAGTGTATTAGAATAAAACGTTTCACGCGAGATATCGCAATTAGGCTTTAACTTTCGTTATTCTTCATCCAGATGTCATATATTCGAAAGAGAAAAGAAGAGAGAAGCGAATCGATCGGGGGGTTGGTCGTCAGCGAGACGTTTAATCTACCATTTTAACCGTGGCACGACAGGTTCCTGCTCGTTTCTCACTGCCATTTTGCAGACAGTGACAAAAACTTGATAGCACGGCGCTAAAACCGGAGCACGTAGATGTAAGAGCGAGCCTGTAACTGGCGCGAAGCGAGAAAAACACATTTTTTGCGGCGGAAGTTTAACTCGCAAGAAGAGCTTTTATGTCTTTTTCAAACATATTACTCGATAGACGATTACATTGTATAACAATCTCGTTGAGTTTCCTTTAAATGTATGTTATACACTACTATAAGTTTTTTCTTTATTTTTTTTTTATATCTACGAATTTTATCTCATCTGAATTTTATATTTCATTACAAAGATTTTTCATACGTAATGGATTAGAGAATAAAACTTTTATTATCTCAATGATAAATTCATTCTTCTCGTAATAAAATATATACCATCGTTATATCACATTATCTGATCGATCGATTATATCCTAAACGAAACCATTACCCTTAACTCGAATATCATTATTGTTCATTTATCGGCAGGGGTTCCGACCAAACTGTTCTTCGTGACTAGTCTAGGCGTGACACGACGATACTACCACCCTTCCTTCATTCGTTCTTTTCACGATCGTTTGGACTACCCTAAAAGGGAAGTCCCTTTCCTCTCGTTTCCTTGTTTTTTCACACGGCTCGACAAACTTCCGTCCCTCTTTCTATCTGCACTCTTCCTTGACAATTTTCTCTATCAATTTAAGAAACTTGATATCACAGGATAATATCGATTTAGAATTAATGTTATAATTAAAGTAATAAAAAAAAAAAAGCTTTGGTAGATGATAATAAATAAAATCGACAATGATGACGATTAATTGTAATAATTGTATGACGACGTATGAATTGTTATCGAAATTCGAATACGTCTCTACACTTGTAAGCCACTATTATCAATTCTTACGAGCATGTCGTCGGTACTGGATTTCCGTATACCTTGAACGAGAAACCGTGTTAAGGGTGGTCGTATAGAACGCGAAAGGCGTGTACTATGTTCGGGACTCGTGTCGAGATCGCGTGTCTTGCTCGAGGCGACACGATAAACGTGCGAATATGCCCAACTTCATTCTTATGCCGTCGCAATACCCCCCGTGAAGTATACGTCTTCATACGAAGAACCTTTCCTCTCACTTAGTCTGAATCAAATCAATCGTTTTACTGACAAAGAAATGGTTTACTCGAATCCCTCGTTGTCCTATAATAGGGGGAAGAACATGATGAATGAAGGAAGAAGCTTTTAGTATCTTTGATCTTTCCGAGATACCTACTTCCCTTTCATTTTTCGTGACGTAATAATACTGAAAAAGTATGATTTACTGCTCGTTAATCAAATTCTTTTATTTTTAGAACGTGCTAAAGCAAAACTCGGAAATATTCGTACCCGTAAAAGTAACGAAGCATGAAATTATTTACCACGCTCTCAATTTATTGGTAACAAATAAACGTATGTGCATAAAAAATGCAAACCATTCAAACGTTCCGTGGTATTCATTTTAAAAGCACCTAACTACCTATGTACTAACGCGTATAAAACTTTATACTTTCCGCTTGCGTAAGCACAAACGCAGGGAAAACAACATCAAGCATCTTTCGAGTGTGTTTTTTCCAAATACAGCTCTCGATTCCGCTTCGTGAAAATAAATTAAAAGGAAGTTTCTGTTGATTGCAGTGTGCTAGTGAAACGTAAATATTTGAACACTAATTGTATCGACGAAAAGTAGATTTTTGTAGGGATCGATTATCGTTTACAAGAATTTACAAATGTTTTATTATGGGTCGAAAGGGTACAGAAAAAACTAATGGTGTTGAAATTTCCGCATATCTCGACATGTTGGACAGGATTATAAATTCGACACCAATAAATATATATATATATATATATATATATTTTATATGTACATACAAAATATATACACGTATATTTTGTGACACGCATAGTTCGTGGGAATATAAATGCACGCAAGCTCAGAAAAGAATAAAGAGTATAAGAAAGGGAGAGAGAGAGAGAGAGAAAGAGAGAAAGGAAGAGAAACGGTTCGTTGTATAAAAGTACAAGCAACAGAAAATGGTGGGGCCGATAATTAACGAATATGCTAATCGGGTGAATAGAAAAGGAGGGGCCTATAATTAGCTTGGAGCGCGATACAACAGTTACGTTAATTATTCAGGCCTTGTTCTTTACGAGCCACTGCAAGTAACTGTAATTAATTTTCAAATGACGTGACTGCAAGGAGGTTGCATCTATTAGCTTTTGTTGAGTCGCAGAACGAGTGACTTATGCGTTCAGCAACGAGTTCATCGGTCACCGGCTTTTCCAAGGTGTCGATATTCGATCACGATGATGGACGAAACATCACTGGACGAATCGACGTGATTTAATTGGACCATTCCTTTCAATCGATAAATAGAGATACACGATTGGTAGAGGAACTAATCATTCTAGTTAACGTATCTATCATAAACAAAAAATTATAAATTGTAATACCTTTTTAAATGAATTTGCACGGAAAGAAAAAAGGGGCTTTTAAAAATGAAATACATTGAATTTCTTTAATTCCCCAGATAAGACCAAAATCCGCGTTTCTTTTTTAGGAATTAAAATGAAATACGCTGACAGCCTAATCGTTCGTAAATCTTATATCTAGCAACGAAATTGCCTATATAAAGTTAAATCCTCGGGCGCACGCGATCGACGTGTCGGGTGGATCGACAAATTTTTCACGAGGAAAAACTACAAGAGCCATGGCTATCGACGGTAAACGTTGTGTATCGTACGGACGTTTATGAGCGAGAAAAATTGAAGTAATACGAGAGGAGACAACGGCTCGTTTCTCAGACGTCTGTCTCTTGGTTTTAACAGGAGCCTGCATCTTTACGGTCTGATCTCTCTATCAGTCAACGCCCAACAACGCGGCGTTCTCCTTCACCTACCAAATAATAATTCGAAAAAATGGCTAGACGAGCAATGAAGAAGAAGAAGAAGAAGAAGAAGGGGTGAGGGAGGGGGCTTTTCTATCCCTCCGGCCGTTTGCCACGATTTCCCTCTATCTTTCTTTCTCCTTCTCGTAGAGAAGAGAAGAGAAGAGAAGCAACGACGACGAACTAGCTCGCGCTCCCGTGCGTTTGTTTTTCGCTGCGCTCGATATTTTTCGATTAACCTCACGTCAAATGAAAGCCTGAGGGAAGTTAATGGTTTTTTCCTCTACGTCCACGGTATATAAACGCACGAAAACGTGCGCGATAAACCGACCTAGAAAGACCGACTTTTTAAACGACGAGAGGGAGGAAAAGAGAAAGAGAAAGAGATAGAGATAGAGAAAGAGAAAGAGTGAGTGGGAAGGAAGAAGAGGTGAAGGAAGAGGAGGAACGCGAGGATGGGTTCGGCAGAGACCCAAGGGAGAAGAAAAGGAGGGTTCCACGTGGCTGACTAATTAATCACGATGTAATTGCGCGTACCTAAAATACAACGCCCCTTTCTCTTTCTATCTCTCTCACTCTGATCCAGCTTTCCAACTAACGCTCCTCGTTCGTTCGTATGAGCCTCAGCTATAACCATTCGCTGCAACAATCGTCCTCCCTTTCCCGATTCTATTCCCTCACGTTCTTTTTCTCATCGTAATCTCTGTGCTTTGTACTTTACTCCCAACTGTTACGAACGTATGTTCGCGTTTAAAATTCATTAACTTTTGACAACGTACATCACCAAGGTGATTCCGTTTATTTATTTATTTATTTATTATTTATTTTTTCTTTCTTTCTTTAACTCGTACAAATCGAATAAGGTTTTTTCGTAACCCTAAAAAAGCTCTAAGTATTTTAACACTCCTTGTAAAAAAAGTAAAGATAAGTGAATTCACGGGAGATCAATGTATCTCGTTTTGCCACGAGATCTACGACCACTGATGAAAACTAATTTGATTGTCGGCAGCTAATCGAAATGCATGCGAGTTTTAACAATAAACTCATTAATGTTAATGCCGGGGGAACAATGCGAGGAGGATAATTTAGTGGTGAAAAACAAAAGCACGACGAGAACGACACGCGGATACCTCCTGTAGCCAGTTTCGTGATGATTATCGGCGATATTTAATTAATTAACACGTCTGGCGACGAGACTAATATATGATACCTACTAGCCCCGCGCGTGACATCACCGATATTACAATGCATTCATCTCATATTTATGGTGAATGAGCGTACGCGACAAAATGGATAGAACTGGTTCGAATGAGAGAAAGCGAAAAACAGATATAGAGCGAGAGAGAGAGAGAGAAAATAGAGATTCGGATTCAAGGGAATTGGAGAGAGAAGTGAATAGACTGTCGAAGAGAGATATAAGAGAAAAAGAGGGAGAGAGACAGCAAGAGAAATGCGGGAGACCGATGTAATTCCAATTTCATGCACTAATCAGCTGTACGAGTAATTGCTTTAATCCTGTCGATAATTTGTTCGAATAATTAGCCAACGCTTCGAGTGTCGTCGTTGTGTGAAATCGATCGACTTTTCACAACCTCTTCCAACGTCATTTCCGTCCAATCGACGTCCGTCAAAGACGATTCGTCGTCGTTGTCGTCGTCGTCGTCGTCGTTGTCGTTGCCGGTGTCCTGCGATTTCAATTATGATCATCGTAATATCATATAAATGAAATATTGAATATTTTGTATTATATTGTTATAACGATATAATATTATTCTTATTATAAAATATGGCCATCGCAAACCTACGTATTTTATTCATGAACTTTCCACATTGTATCTAACAATATAATAAAGTTTAAATAAAACTCGTTGCAAGTGTTGGCGTGATCGTTGTTGTTCGTAACTTAATTATTTGTTTTTAAATTTCTTATACTATGAGAGAAAAGTCGATATACGTGTTATTTTTTAACGTGTAAACGCGTCGCTCGATTACAATACGGTATAATGTTATCTCTTTTTAAGGAATATAAATCATACGATTAAAAGGAAAGTTAAAGACGTTGTTAAGATAATCAAAAATAAATTATCGGAGATTAACTTTTCTTTTTAAGTTGACTTAAGTTAATATGAGTTCTTTAAATGGATCTTAATATCTGTCGACATATCAGCGAAAGAGGAATGAAATGTTGTCTGCAAAAACTTGATAATAATTACAGATAATTTACAAATGCATTTCTACATTATTTGCAGAGTGTTTGAAAGTTTTACTTTTAGCGCTATTTTCTTCTATTTCCTATTTACTCTTCTAATCCTATAATCTTCCTGCTTAACGGCGATTTACAAAAATGAACCCAATTTCTTTCCACTTCAGAAGGTATAAATACAATATGTTTTAAATCATGATAAATGAAATTGTTTATAATTGCTTTAAAACGATATAGAAAAATAATATTGAAGTAATATATGTGCAGCGAGAGTCACATAAGTATTCGTACTATTACTTTAAATTTTAAACAATTAATATCTCCTTGATGTTTTTTCTCTGCATTGAAATTTATATCAGTTTGAAAATTTAATAATCCTAAAATAGGTTTTAGTTTATAGGAATTTTGAAAGTCTGCATTACAACTAAATATCAATTATTTAAAATTTACAGTGGGGACGGTTACGAATACTCCTGTGATTCACTGTACATATAAATGTAATTATATTAGTATAAGTCATAAGAATAATATATACATAATAATATAAACCAACTTTTTAATTAAGTTCACAAAAATATCTAAAGAATATCGAACGTATATCTATCGGAATTAAATGATACTTAAGATTTCATTGACAATGAGAGTATATTAATGGATCTCTTTTTCGGTAGATGAGCGAAGGCGAATGTAAAAAAAAAAGATCACGTAGAATAGAGTATTCGCGTTAATTGTTACGGTACTTGATAACGTTCTTTCTAATTTCGTAAAAGAAACTCGCGGAAGTCGTCCTCGGTTAAATGACCGAACCTTGTCCGATACAATTTTGCCATTTAGTTCGGAGCTTCGTTATTCCAGAGGCGGTGAAACGTAGAACGAGCGAGCCGGAAGAACCTCGGGCAAAAAAGAAAGAGAGAAAAAAGAAAAGAGAGGAAGAAGGAAAGAGAGAAGGAGAAAGAGACTCGAAACGATTCTCCCTCGGCCAGTTGTAAGATCTTAGTTGGATTTAGATTAAACGTTGTAAAAAGAAGTCAGGCTGTACGGAGAAGCCACGAGGTTGTAAGTAGTGGTCGGTGAGTACGGTTAACCAAGTAGTCTAGTAGTTTAGCTAGAGAAAGAGAGGGACAAAAGTTCCGCGTTTACGAACGGCCGATGTCGGGTCATTTGTTTCTACTTATGTTCTGTCCGCAACGAGTAGCCGGCGTAACGCGATCATTACCGGGGAATGTGTTGATACTGGAATTGCTTCATTAACATTATATCGTTGGGTTGTGGCTTATAGTTGCACTAACGATCGCTCTACGCCTCGTATTTATATGTTTCGTTGCCTTTAACGACCGAAAACATTCTTTTTTTTTTTCGACTAAATTGCTTATTACAATCGCGTCTTCTTTTGTATTTGCGTTATTGCATTTATCTTATATTAGGAAAACACAATGGATGAATATTAGAATACGGAAAGATAGATATAACTAAAACTCCCGTTATTTAATTCTATGCGTACGTGCTCAATTTGATACGTTTCCAGCTCATTTTGCAAGTTTACATTATGTACGTTATGTTACGTTAGTTAGAATGTTTGCCGTGATCAACTCCAAAAACTCTCGAATTTCGATCATTATATCGAATGAAACTCGCGTCGTTTCGACCAACAAGGCAATATTTCATTTTATTCGACGAGTATGCACGAATTTACGTATTATTAAAATCAGACGGTGATTTTGTTAAATATAAATTTATACGCAATGAATATATTCATCGAAGAATTGGTTATTTGTATGTTTTTGCGTGCATTAGCCCGAAAGCACCTTCGCTTCGTCATTATTAATAAGCCACTGCGATCGCGTATAGTAATGGTTAATAATAATCGAAAGCCTGGCGATAAGGATGCAAATTATTTCGATTTAAATAAAACTTTCATTTGCCGAACGTGTAAAAAGCTCCGAGCGATTTTGAATAATCGATGTACACAGACACGAAAGTAAATTGAAAAAGAACGTAAAAAACCAACGAGCCTCCCCGCATCAAACGATAATCACGGATTAACAAGCTATTTTCTATCAACGCTTTTTATCAAGATTAAAATCAAAATCCTCGAATAGGCACGATCCTACAGGATTTCGCGAAATACCTAAAACATATTATGTATATATATATATATATATATATATATATATATAAATATATATATGTAAATACCTACGCGTGAACCTATGTTTTTTTCATACAAAAAAAATGGTGTCTACCATAAAACGTTCGCGTTATTAATCATATCTGGCAATAAACGTAAACAGGGAGAAACGTGAAATAAGAATGCGACATTGGTGGAAAATCTCAACTTCTTTCTTCTTTCATTCCTCTTTTTTCCCCTCATCGTTTTTCCCGTAGCTATTTTTCTTCCTTTTTTTAAATTCAACGGGCCAGTTGTATGACAGGGGTAGTGGTGCGTCGAGGTAGCAAGAACGAAGGTGGTAGTAATAGTAGTATAATAGTAGTAGTAGTAGTAGTGGTAGGCGTTAGACGGCGGCGAGTAGCCGGGCGAGGGTGATTTGTCGCAGCGGATATGAGAGCGGTGAATGCCCCTCTGGACGCAATATTATTTTAAACGATGATATAGGAGGGGCGCGTGGTGCCGCAGAAACCGCATGTCGGCCCTTCCACGTACTGGCGTAACGCGTGAAATGAAAATCGCCAGAACGTACGTATACACGTACTGAACGTGCACAAGTATTTTCGCGTATATTTGATAAGAACGTGTGAGAGTTTGTATATATATATATGTATTATATATATATTATATATATATAGAGATATGTGTGCGATGCACAGGGTTCTCTTTGTGGTCGAAAACCAAAGCAAAGCTTTGTCTGTACAAGTAAGCTCGCCGTCGCAAAGTCTCGAGGCTGACGTTATTGCAAATTCCCATTGCGTCTTCCGAAACGAGATGCCTGTCTCTTCTATTCCGTTCTCTTTCTCTATCTCTTTTGACCAGTTTCGATTTGCATTCTACTGGATCCTGATCCGATTACAAAGCCGTCAGAACGCGTCCTATCATTTTCCATTGTCGTCCGATTCGGTTCTTCATTTTTAACGTTACCTTTCGTTAATTCGAGACAGAGACAGAGACAGAGACAGAAAGAGAGAGAGAGAGAGAGAGAGAGAGAGAGAGAGAGTGCGTTTGTGCTGCGAGGAGCCAAAGATGAGAATTAACGTGATCCCGTTTTAATTCATTCGACGAGGAAAAAAATATACAAAGGATCAAATCAAACGTTAGACAGAAAATTGGCCGAGGTTGAAAACGTTTCACCAAACGAATCCTTTTCTATCGCTAATGGAGGTTATCGTTTTCGCGATTTCCCCGATAGCCACGTATTTCGAGAACGTTTCGAATCACGTTTATATCAAGTTTATATGCCCGGTAGTAAGAACGTCTTCTAACATGGCAGCAGCATCTTTTCTGAACTATCACCGGCTCTGAAATTATCGGTTTGGCGTGGATTCAAGGAAGATGTATTATTAAGAGGCTGCGCTTGGCTGAAAACCAGAAGCGTAACTTCCAAAAAGAGAAGTCCATTGGCGTTTCCGGCGTTAGAGTTTCTTCCAAGGACATTCTTCGTGGTTTCTGACTTGTCGTAAGCGACAAAGGGTGATGGTAATCGCGATGTCGAATTGGGCCAACGTATTATAATCGGCCGTTCAATTATTAAGGAGATAGTCCTTTATATAAAGGATAAGAAATATTTAATGTTCTTCGATCGAAACACGTTAAAATCGTTTCGAGTATCTTGTCGATCGGTTTTATTACCTTGACATAACGATTTTCTCTACATCTTCTTCTTCTTCTTCTACTTCTTTATATATATATATATTTTTTTTCTACAAGATCTAATCGGAAGATTCGTAATCAATTTCAAGATCGTCATCGTTCACCGAAGAAATACATAGGAGGATACCTACATAGGAAGGTGGACCCATCAAGTTCAGCCGAGCGGAGATTGACTTTCAATCTTGTTGGGGTCGATCCTTGCTAGAGCAACGCTTTCTATATCTATATTTACAGCATCGCATTTCGTAACAAACTAGCCAAACTGGCTACTCGCCGACCGGAAGCCTTATCCGGAAGTCGTTAGATGAAAGCCGCGCGCGTGACTTACTTCGAATCATGGCAAATTGACTTTCTATCCAGGATCACGATGTGGAGTATTCGACGTGTCTCCTTCACTGTTCCGCAAAAAAAAATAAAGAAAAAAACGGGATATTTTCTATCGTTGAAAGAAACTCGCTCTGTTGAAGCAAAAATAAAAGTAAATATATGTTCAAGATAAGGCTTAAACTTATTATTATTTTGTCAGATTTCTATAACACGAAAGATTATATAATGAAGGGAAAAAAAAGTTGAGTATCTTCGTTCGTGGGAGTGATTAATTTACAACTTATGTGCTTTTGTCTAAAATAAGTCTAACGATGAAAACATGAGTATTTTTTTAGCAAGAAAGAAAAAATTCTACGTTTTTATCATGGAAAGTTAAAACATTTCCTTGTCTTTCCTTTTTCTTTCTTTCTTTCTCTTACTCACTTTCTGAAAATAGTGGTACGAGCAAACCTTAACTTTATATGTAAATACTTTTTCTCTTTCCAGTTTCGTGTTTTCATTGTCTCAGGTGTTGTTTCAGAACATTATACAAAATTATGAAATTAAGCAACACGCCTACGCGAATACTTCTACTTCTAAAATATCTGTTCGTATCTTTTTCTACGCAAAAGAGCGAAGATGACAAATGGAACAAATTCTCAGGACGATAAATCTTTTTTCAAAATGAGTTAATGCATTACAAACTACCTTTTCCTTCCATGGTTTTATTTCTTTTGGTTTTTTTTTTTTTTTTATAACAAAAGAAAAAAGAAAAAAAGAGAAAAAAACGGATCACACGTTTTTGTAAGTCGTTTGTCACGTACGTTTTTAATTCCTTTTAATTATACGTAGCCACGCGTTTTAAAACGAGTAAGACCTTCGAAGGTAATTTTGAAACTGCGAGCTTCATGTGTACGTTCGTTCATTCCTTTTCTAGTTCGCACGAAAAGCCACGAACGGAGATAAGAAATTTTGACAACGGAGCCGAAGAAACGCGAGTTAAATTAACGGCGCGAACGCGCGATGCGATTTAATCTAGAAATAAGCCGTTTATTTCGCTGCTTACCAAGCGTAGAACTAATATATATTTCGAAACAAGATAGTAAAAGGTAGATTTGAATATTCATAAGCGTTTAGTAAAGTACTGACACCACTCCGGAACAATGTAGCAACAAGGGGCGTATAAAACGCTCGGCGAATGTACTTCGCGGTACGTCTTAATTAAAAAGCGCCCGTTATCGAATGAATGTGCGCTATTTTAAGCAACGAAATGAATAATATTCTTTCTCGCTCGAGAAACACGCACATAACGCATTATGCTTAATTAAACTCCGTTTCGAGTGTACTTTTCTAGACGCAAAAGTTTAACTTACAACGCGAAATCGAATACTTTTCTTTTTTCGAGAGAGAGAGAGCAAAAATTTTTTTTCTTTTCTTTTCATTTTAATATGTTCCCTTATAATGAGTTATTCCTACCCAAAAAATATTTATAATTATTAATTTATTTCATAGACGTTTAAATAATGATATTGTATAGAAATTACAAATATTTATGTAAAATTTCTATTGTAAAGTATTCAAAAAAATTACAAATTTTTTAAGAGTTTGATAAAATTGTAATCATCCAAATCTTGCATACAAAAACTACAATCAAAATAAATACTTTATATAGTATAATATATATTTGCTGTGTGTTGCAATGTACGAAACAAACATGTTGAAAATTAAATAATTTCTAACCATTTGGTGGAAAACCAAAGACAAGTTTCTATTCATTTGTTCATGTATTTAAAACATAGCAAAATATTAATTTTAACAAATAAACTTCATGATTCACAAAAGTTATCATCAAGGTGCACAAATCTATACTAGAGAGGATATTTTCGACAACCTTTCTTAAACGCTTCTGATTCTTATTGTAAGTATATTTTTATCATTTTAAGTCAATAACTCTATTGAAACTTTCTTATCATCAACACAAAATCGATTAAATATTTCATTTATTTTTCATGCAAAAATAATAAAAAAAATAAATCATGAATGACTCATATCAATAAAATAAGATCACGATCCACCACCAGTCGATTCCCAGAATCTATTTTTCGAGGTTTTCTTCTTGTTCAATTTTTGGTATATCGATATCGATATATCTAATAAGATCGTGATTAAATAGACTAAGCAGGAAACGATGTTTGAATGGTAAACTACATGACATGTTTTTTTTTGGACGATATCAAATAAATGAAAGCCCGATTTCACCACTAATATCACGAGCAAATACGCGCGCCGAACAAAATAAGTGATAATTAATTGTACTGTTAATTATACGACGCGAATCGATGAAATAAGAAAACTCTATTTCGAGTTAATAAATATGTCCATGCATAGTAGACAAACAATAAAAAAAACACATGCAACGAAAAATTTACCACTCGCGAGTAATTCAAAAAAGATAATTATTCACGGTCTTGTTCGCGTTACTAATCAGTTATTATTGCGAGGTCAAATTTTTCGTACTTAATATGATTGAACATCGAAGAGACTTTAAATTTTCTTCGCTTACTACGAAGATTTTTGATGACTGCAAAATATTTTGTGGTGTAATAGATAATTCCATAGGAGTTTGAAGAATAGGTGTCAGCAAACGATGTTCATTATTGAAATTGGTTAAAATCGCTGTTATTTTGCATAAAGAAATTAAATATGATGATAATATGAAAAAATATTGAAAAAATAATGTATGAGTATAAATGTAAATTATTTTATATTTTCCTACCGAAAAAGCGTTATATTTTCTTAATTATTTATTAATTATAGAATGAACTTTTCATTAAAAAAAACATTGATTCTATAACTCTTTGTGTGCATAATTAATTAAAATAAACATATTTCCAAAAGTCAATGTAAATAACGAAATGCAAAGAGATAATAATTAACAAACAAATTCTGACTCAACTTATATTAGTTATTTTTTCTTCATTTAAACAATACTGAATGGTTCGAAAAAAATAAAAATACATTGATTTAATATTAATTATCAGAAAGTTAAAATATTTAATTATTCATTATAAATGAAATCGAATAAAATATTTAACGATAGAATATTATCTACTTTTCAAAACGTTCGAACATTAGTGCGACGCTTATTTTTTTTGGATAAAATGAAAGGTTTCTAATGTAACAAGTATTAACTGTATTATACAATTTAAAGCAAAAATACATATGTATATTATGTAGGTATATTTATAATTACAAATAGATTATTATTATTATAGATACATTTATACAATGATCTAGTTTCGTAATACTGAATTTTCAAATTTATTATTTATGCAAGTAAATATGCTCTATGTTTATATGTATGTATTTATGTACTCGAACACATTTATTTGAAAACTATGAAAATCGAATACCGCAAAATTCAATCGATTTTTATATATGAATAAATAATTATTTATCCAAGCATTATTGAAAAGCAAGAAAAATACTAACTAATATATCATAAATAAATTGGAAAATTCGACAAAAATATTATGTTATGACTCTCAAGAAAAGTACGACAAACCAGTACTTTTTCTTTTTGATAAAATTTTTTAAATACGATACTTGCATACATTCATAAATAAAAATAACATGTTCGACAATCGATTGATGTATTGAAAGAAAATATACGCTTAATAAATTACGCAAATTATTTGTAATTAAAATGACTATGAAATATAGTTGCAAGTAGGTTTTGTCTATAAAACAAAATAACGGTAATCTTAGGCATTTTTAAGAATAGCAACTATAGTTATGAATACGCATTGCATCATTGCACTATTAGTAATCTTGGAAAAATATATTTCGTAATGTATTTTATGAAAATATTAATTATTTAAAAACATCATATACGAACCCCAAAATCAAGTATCAAGATCGATACCTTCTTAATTCCACTTATAGAAATAAATTACAAGATTTCGATACTTATGAGAACAATGTCCGACAAAGCGAAAAAATTATGATGCAATACGTACAATCACGATTTTCACTACGAATTTCTTTTATTCCTATTTTACACCATAAAAATTAACTTTTTAACGATCATTAGTCATATTAAAAGAAGTTACACCTTAGAAAAAATATGTTAATTACCTGTAATTACGATGTTGACAAAGTAAATTCCGTTGCAACTTGGAAGCGTCCAGCGAACAAAGCTGTCACTGTTCAAACAGATGACGAAGATTGACGAAGGTAAGCGATACCTGCCGAACGTTGGCTGCCGTTAGCTGTAATCACATGTCATTTTGGAATCTATTATTCAAAGATATGAGAACTTTGCGTATAAATATAATATATAAACGCCTAAATTATCGAAACGATAATTTCATAAATCTACATATTACATATATATATATATATAATGTTTGCATAATATATTATATAAAAAAAATGTAATAAATTACACATACATATCCATTAATACATACATTTGCGATATAATAAGATAGCGAATTAGAAATAGTTGGAAATGATCGGAAATAGATCGGAAAAAAGATAAATACATGAGTATATCATAATTACATATATAATGAATTTAACTTGGAAGCTTTTTTTATAACAAGTAAATTAAACAAATACAAAAATAATATACAAAAGCGTCTGTACGTTAAAATCGTACATGTTGTATAACAGGAGAATTACTTGGTTTTTTCGTGTTTAACAATTAGGGTCGTTCTACATTTTTACTGTTATTTAAATATTTTTGATTATTAGGATCAGTTGAATATCCATTAAAGTAAAAATTATGTTAGAAAAGGAGAGACTGAGAAACCAGTTTTTTGAGTGGAGATGTACACGTTGTTTATTTAGGATATCGCTTTTTTCTATTGTCCAATTGAATATCACAGATGTTTTATGTGTGTGTGTGCTTGTATTTATGCGATAAGTCGATTGATACTTATTGCGAGATGCGTTAGTTAATAAAAAGATTAATAGGAATGTTATATAATACCTTGAGATGATTCTACATACCTTAAATGATTGTTAATTAATCAAAAAAAAATGTATATTTTAATCTAAAAACACGGAGTATAAATTCAACGCACCCGTCCTCTTCGAAATACACTGTTAGACTGGCAGATTGTCCTCTATGAATGTCGGTTAAAATTCTTCTATTGATTGTTGTTTACATCACTTTCTGAAGGCTATATACACGTATAATGAAAATAATATTCGTAATAAATAGAATTTATTCTTTTAAAAGTCATATAAACAACAATCAATAAAGAAATTTTAATTGACTTTCATAACGGACAATGAGTCAGTCTAACAGTGTATTTCGAGCAGAACAGTACGTTGAATTTATACTCCGTGTTTTTAGATTAAAATATACATTTTTTTCGATTAATTAACATTCATTTAAGGTACGTCTAATACTCTCATGTACTATACTAATATGTAGGATTTTTTAAACTAAAAAACATTTGTTTTAACGTTCCTGAAGAATGATGACTTTCAATTGAAGATTTTTATCGAATAAAATATTAGACCGAAATTGTTTAATATTCGAAATATATTAATAGATATTTAATTTTTAAATAAATGTACTTTATATTATTCTTATTTTAATAGGTATTCAACTGATTCTACAATAATACTAAAAAACATTTAAATAACAGTAAAAACATAAAATAATCAATTGTTAATCACGAAAAAGACTAAGTACCTATTCCTTCTATTTTTATAGTTATTTTTACAATTATACTGTTACGTGTGGTGTAATATAGAATGTAGTCTGTTTTTGGTCAAGCCATGAAGTCTTCATGAGTTAGTAACCTAAGGAATCGTGAGGGTGAATGGTGAAACTGAGACGCATGGCCCATAGGGGGAAGGAGGGTATTTACAGTTGGAGTTTAGTTAAACTTCTATTACAGTAGAGATAGCAGATTAAAAATTAAAATAAAGTCCTTATTTCTGTCTTGGAGCGTGGAGATATAGGCCTCTATTGTCACCTTAATCAACAACTATGAAATAATACTAACCACGGGATTAACTGATTCTACCGAAATATACTCTTTAAAATTCATATATCTTCAATTTTATTTCTTCAAATTAACGAACAGACTTAATAAAAGATTTATTCATTATACCGATTACAGGATGCAGAATACACAGGGCTTATTAACGAAAACATAAATACAAGCTTATTAATATAAGATTAAAATATAAGAAGAATTAGAATTAGCTTCACTTTTCCTTCAACACTTATCCCTGCCCCTACTTTCTGGACCAGTTGCTTACTTGCATAACGAATCATTTCTTATGAAATGCAAACCTGGTTCCTTATTGGATAGGCACATTAACTCAGCTAATTACAAGACTTATTGGCTTGACATTTTAACAAATATTTGACTATATTTTTAGAAGTGAAATCCAGAAGTTATTCGAAAACTAATCCTCTTCAAATAATTTATATATCCGAAGAACGATAGGAGAAAACTTGATTCCCTGAATATTTAGACCACATGAAGCTTTTCTAAACATTTAGGCGACAGTGAGGCGCGGGTCTGGAAAATGTTGTGTATCAGGTCCTTTAGGTCTAACATAAAATCTTCTCGGATTACTTGACCTTCGCCCTCCATGAGGAAAATATCGAGCGTAACAAATGGGGAAAGAGAAAATATCCTAAACCGTAACAATACCAACATGTACGTTTTTAAATAAGGGTGTTTTATGTATATTATTTTCTTATTTGTTTAATTCATTTGTTATAAATAATGCTTTTAAGTTAAACTCATTAAAAATATGTAATTAGGGTATACTAATGTATTTTCTTCATTTTGAAGATACTATATCAATAGTTCTTAGACGAAAATCTACTAAATGTATTGGTTTACGACTTTGAGGGGCACTCTACTGTATGTATGTATGTAGGATTAGGATTAAATTTGACGTTTGTTAAATAATATTAATGATAGGAATTGATGGTTTATTAAAATATATGAACTACTAAAGATATACGTTAATGATCCAGAAATAAGTGTTATACGTCTTACTTGAGTTGCTTCGCGAACACGTCTTACGATTATTTTCTCTACGTATCTTTCTTTCAATGCTTTATCGGACATCCGGTTACGCTTAATTAATTAATCTTCTTTCTCGACGTTTCTCGAACATTTGACTATCCCTTAGTGGCTTTTTTTCTCACTTAACATTTTTCGTTTCACGCTTCAATTTTTCAGCCACATTTACAAATCATCCGTTGTATTCTCACTAATCCCCATTCATCTACATCTCATTCGTTGTATTCTCAATCATCTTCACTTATCCTAATGTATCTTTTGCTACCTTCTTATCACCCTAACTTACATAATACTCTTTTCCGCTTCCGTAGTCTTTACTCAACAGACTGTCACTTTTGCACCTTTAGCGAGTATTTGAACACGGGGTTATAATAAATGAGGTTCTTGTTCAACAAAAAACAATTTATTTCCGAGAGTTGTAAGATCTCGACATAAAATACAATTGCTGTCGAGAGTTGTAACAATCTTCTTTCGCTACTTATACCTATTTTCTTCCAATCTTATAGTAATGACAGATTTCTCCTGTTATTCCCAAAATTCTCCAACAAATTTTGGACCTTACATATTTTCCGTCACATTCACACACATCCACGTTTAAATATCCTTCGCCATATTTTTTCATTTTTACATGTACCTATAAATATACTGAAATAGAGTTAAATTTTAATTTTACCTATCTACTTCTCACCTGGTGCGACCGGGGTCAGAAGTTGCCAGTGTTCTAGTTTTATTCTTAATTAACAAATTACAAATGCCCATTCAGCTAGGGTTAATGAACTTGAAACAAACACAGAGCAGATAAAGTTGGATGACCCGGTGAAAAGGAATTACGAAATATCAGTAAATCAATGAAGCAAGAAATGAAGGTATTTAAATAAACTTACGTATTTCCTTCTGTCCGCGAGAAACATTAAACGATACTTCTAATTCTATTTTGAATCAAATTTATTAGTATTACCAATACAGATAATACGTAAACGACATTACTAGTCGAATTACTACGAATAATATAAACTCAGTTGTAAAGTGCGTAAACGACTTTACCAGTCGAATTACTAAGAATCACTCAATGTTAATTAAGACAAATTAATACTATTCTTTAAATGACTAATCCGATTACAAAGACATTACTTGGAAGAATCTAAAGATAAAAAATATACGACTAAAGTGGACGCTAAGACGATCTTCGGAAGAATTCAATTGACTAATCCGATCGCTCTCTAAGACGGTCTTCGAAAGAGTCTAAATATATTAGAGAGATTAATACTATCTCTAAGTGACGAGTCGAGCTCAAAGATGACGGTGAAGTGTCTTTCTTTTGTCGAAAAGACAAGCGATTAGCTTCGACTTACGGTTTCGATTATTGCCAGGGCGTTTCTTTTCGAATTGTCGAATAGCAGCGTACTATTATTTCCTAGTTTCTCTTTGGATAGTCTCTTATAAGCATCAGTAATTGAGGTTTCTATCGTTATGGAGCTGAAACAATATCGCTGACCAGGACAACACGAGTACATAGTCGGTGTAACGTATATAATAAAGTGTTCTGTTGAATGCAATGACGTCGAGGAATCCCTCCTGATGTACTTTCCTGTCACAATACATATATATATATATATATATATATATATATATATATATATATATGTAACAAGTTTATTAAATTTTCAAAAACATTTCTTTTAAATTAAACAACTAAATTTGTTTACTCTAATGTTTATCACTTTTTGAGGATTATAAGATTATATATCGTAGAAACAGTATAGTGTAAAAGGTACGAATCAACGTATCTATTATCGGCTGACGAATCATTTCAATAAAAATGCCCTATTTGTCAAACAAATATATCGGATGGCTAATTATTATCCGTAGAGTAATCAAACACGGTTTTACTCTAGCACAATAAACATTGGGATATGTTTACATGCTTGTGTTAGTGAAAACGGCTAAGCGATGGGCAGATGGGTGCAAAAAGAGAGAGAAATAGATAGAGGGAAAGAGAGAGAGAGAGAGAGAGAGAGAGAGAGAGAGAGAAACAAAGAGAGAGAGAAAGATACAAGCCAGTATATGGCATACATAGGCAAGTATCCACGATTTGCGCATCACTGGCGTGTATTGGAGCATGCAAAGCTTCCAATATTTGACTAGCGCAAGCTTTTGATTTATACGCTCGTCCAATAAAATACAGGCTTAAGTTTAATGCTTCAGAACCGGATATGAGCGCTTAACTCGCCTATACATATCTGTGCGTATAGAAACCCGTACGTTCTCTTCCCCTTTCCACCGTTCATCTATTTCTCTCTTTTCAGCTCTCTCATTGTTTCAATCCCTGGCGATTCAGGAACGAAGTTACTGGTATAAACACAACATGCGACTCGTGTTGCGATACTAGTCACAAAATTTATAAAGAGCGTCGAAACACATTTCCATAAAAAATAATTTTCTGCGATTTCTAATCGATGAGATATCTCGGAAGACATTATGTTCAATGGATTATCACATAATACATGTACATTTTGATTAAATACGTCCGATCGAATTTTACAATGATAAACCGTATATGTCATAAATTATTATGTTTTATTATATTAGAAAAAGAATTTTTTAGACAACTTTAATACTATAGAATATTCTTTTATCTATCAATGTTAACGATTCAATATAGCGATCTTGATTTTCGTCAGGTGGAAAATCCATCCCAGAAGGATGCTCGAATTCGTTCGCGAGAAACGAACGATTGATTTCCGGGCTTAGGAAGGCACGTGAGTTAAATACGTAACACCCTTCTGTAGACCAAGTGCCCTGGGCTATCGGTTGCTCTTACAACGGCTCACAAACTTTTTCTTACGTCTTTGTTCTTTCAATTTCAATTAACAATACTACTATTTCGGTTGTAGTTTAACAGGACAATTGTCATCACTTTCAAGTGAAAAAGAAAAAAAGAGATCGCGATTTTCTATTAATATAATTATTTTATTTATTTGTTTCAATTATAATCGTTCGGCTTGATAAAACCATTTCTTTTTTCTTACCATACACGTGCAAAGGCTCGATAATATCATACGTCAAATTAAATCGAAAAACAAAAAGTGTTGAACATATAAAAAGTCGATGTTTTCAATAGGGTGAAAGAAGAAGAAGAAGAAGAAGAAGTAGAAGAAGAAACAGATATCTATTGTTTTATTAGGAATGTGCATTCGCGTGACTTTGCCTAATGTACGTAAGAGACGGATAAGGATAGCGAAGTAGGTCGACGAATACTTATGTCGAGATTGAATGTAAAAGTGATGAAATATAAATTTAGTACTCAAGGGAGTGTTCCCTTCTTTAACGTCTGTTTCTTTCTTATTCCTCTTTCTTACTTCATGTTCCAAGCTCGTTTTTCTTTCTCTCATCCATGCAAACAAATTTAGTCAATATTCTATTCGAACAAGTAAAAGGTGAGAGAGGGAATTATACGGATGAAAAATCCGTAAGAAAAGATATTTCCATGAAATCTAAATGAATCTTATTAAAAATATTTAACGTTTAGAAACATGGATTATATTTTGAAATATATAGAAGCGTAATGAAGAAATATTTGTCTAAGTTATCTCTTTTTCTCGGTGTACTTTCAATGAAAAAGTATTCCAGGCAAAGGAAGTGATGCGATACAAAAGAGGAAAATAGAGAGAGAGAGAGAGAGAGAGAAATAGAGAAGAAAAAAGAAATTCATTACTTTATTTTACCGGCCATCTCTCTACTTTTCCAATGCCTCTTGGATATTTATACTCTTGATGGAAAGCAAAGCCGAACGAGGTAGCGCTCGCGGTGCCTCGGGCTTCGATATCTGCGCATACGGTCCTTGTTATCCGATACACGTGACGACGACGGCGTTGGTAGCCCTTGCCAAAGGTAGAGAAGCTTTCAAGTGAACCGGCTTGCTCACCGAATGCGAAACAGCTCTGCTGTTTTTGTGATCTCATATATGCCAACGGTAAAGTTGGAATCGTAATGCTTGACGACGAACAGAAAGAGATCGATTTTCAACTAATGGTCTTCTTTCTATACAGATAAATATTATTTTTCAAAAACTGTATACATTTCAACATTTCCTTTTTAATAATAATCCAAACTCTCGAAAAATTGTTATTACAAACAAAAGATCGCTCCCTGTCAATAAATAATATTTTTATATATCATAGGATATTTTTCGTAATTCTATGTGAAAGATGCAGGTTAAGAAAATTCGGATCGCTTACTTTTATAATTCGCAGAGATTTTATTAATTAACAATATAATTGGATATAATATTATCCCTTTTTCCTTTTAACTCTTTACTCTTAAATCAATCTATTCGAGATTGTACTCTTTACTCTCTGTTCTCTTTTTTCTTTGCTGGTCTACTCGAAACTGCCCAGTACTCCTAATTCCTGGCTTTATATACAACTAACGTAAGTAATGTTAGAGCCTTTCGTCCTATCGATTTATCGCATACACATTGCACACATTTACTGATGCTGGAATCTTCTATATTATTCTTCAACTGTCGGTCGACTTACCTTGTACCCATACATACAACTAACTATTGCCCGAACTTTCTACGTTTTTGTTCAATTGTCCATCCATCGATGTATCGCATACGCATACACGCACACATCTGACTAATGCTAGAATCTTCCATCCCACATATATTTTCTAATAAGCGGATTTCTTATCCCTCTTAAGTCGTTGAAACGAGAATATAGTTTCTGTCAGATATATGAGTCTAGTTTCCACGGAAAACAGTCGAGATATTAAAGGGCTACATAGAAAACGGAATCAAGAGTCGGGACCGACTCACAAGGTCGACGCTCGTGTATCTCCTTAACTAGAAGAGTAGTCGCCGTTGTACCGAAAGAGACAGAACGAGTGAGAAAGAGAAAGAGAGGAAGCTTTTACTAACGTGGAAACTACAAGTTGGTGAGAAACTCAGATTAAAATGAAACATCTCGAAAACTTTGGCTACTCTACGTGTTTGCCTTGCCGAATGTTTAATCGTTCCGTGAGTTCGTATTGTCTTGTTAAAGTCAACGCTTCAGAACGTTACTTCAGCTTGCGAATTAAATCTGGTTTATCGATGATGCTTATTATTCCGTGGCGTTGCGAAATGCACTCCATGGTAATACACTTTTCCCGCCTCTATTTCACCCATTCGCATAAATACGAATAATGTTTACCTAACATCGATGTTTAATCAGTATGAATTCATTATTGTTATCGTAAATATGCATAGATATACCTATATATTATATAATATATAAATATATTTATATATTATATAATATATAGGTATATCTATGCATATTTACGATAACAATAATGAATTCATACTGATTAAACATCGATGTTAGGTAAACATTATTCGTATTTATGCGAATGGGTGAAATAGAGGCGGGAAAAGTGTATTACCATGGAGTGCATTTCGCAACGCCACGGAATAATAAGCATCATCGATAAACCAGATTTAATTCGCAAGCTGAAGTAACGTTCTGAAGCGTTGACTTTAACAAGACAATACGAACTCACGGAACGATTAAACATTCGGCAAGGCAAACACGTAGAGTAGCCAAAGTTTTCGAGATGTTTCATTTTAATCTGAGTTTCTCACCAACTTGTAGTTTCCACGTTAGTAAAAGCTTCCTCTCTTTCTCTTTCTCACTCGTTCTGTCTCTTTCGGTACAACGGCGACTACTCTTCTAGTTAAGGAGATACACGAGCGTCGACCTTGTGAGTCGGTCCCGACTCTTGATTCCGTTTTCTATGTAGCCCTTTAATATCTCGACTGTTTTCCGTGGAAACTAGACTCATATATCTGACAGAAACTATATTCTCGTTTCAACGACTTAAGAGGGATAAGAAATCCGCTTATTAGAAAATATATGTGGGATGGAAGATTCTAGCATTAGTCAGATGTGTGCGTGTATGCGTATGCGATACATCGATGGATGGACAATTGAACAAAAACGTAGAAAGTTCGGGCAATAGTTAGTTGTATGTATGGGTACAAGGTAAGTCGACCGACAGTTGAAGAATAATATAGAAGATTCCAGCATCAGTAAATGTGTGCAATGTGTATGCGATAAATCGATAGGACGAAAGGCTCTAACATTACTTACGTTAGTTGTATATAAAGCCAGGAATTAGGAGTACTGGGCAGTTTCGAGTAGACCAGCAAAGAAAAAAGAGAACAGAGAGTAAAGAGTACAATCTCGAATAGATTGATTTAAGAGTAAAGAGTTAAAAGGAAAAAGGGATAATATTATATCCAATTATATTGTTAATTAATAAAATCTCTGCGAATTATAAAAGTAAGCGATCCGAATTTTCTTAACCTGCATCTTTCACATAGAATTACGAAAAATATCCTATGATATATAAAAATATTATTTATTGACAGGGAGCGATCTTTTGTTTGTAATAACAATTTTTCGAGAGTTTGGATTATTATTAAAAAGGAAATGTTGAAATGTATACAGTTTTTGAAAAATAATATTTATCTGTATAGAAAGAAGACCATTAGTTGAAAATCGATCTCTTTCTGTTCGTCGTCAAGCATTACGATTCCAACTTTACCGTTGGCATATATGAGATCACAAAAACAGCAGAGCTGTTTCGCATTCGGTGAGCAAGCCGGTTCACTTGAAAGCTTCTCTACCTTTGGCAAGGGCTACCAACGCCGTCGTCGTCACGTGTATCGGATAACAAGGACCGTATGCGCAGATATCGAAGCCCGAGGCACCGCGAGCGCTACCTCGTTCGGCTTTGCTTTCCATCAAGAGTATAAATATCCAAGAGGCATTGGAAAAGTAGAGAGATGGCCGGTAAAATAAAGTAATGAATTTCTTTTTTCTTCTCTATTTCTCTCTCTCTCTCTCTCTCTCTATTTTCCTCTTTTGTATCGCATCACTTCCTTTGCCTGGAATACTTTTTCATTGAAAGTACACCGAGAAAAAGAGATAACTTAGACAAATATTTCTTCATTACGCTTCTATATATTTCAAAATATAATCCATGTTTCTAAACGTTAAATATTTTTAATAAGATTCATTTAGATTTCATGGAAATATCTTTTCTTACGGATTTTTCATCCGTATAATTCCCTCTCTCACCTTTTACTTGTTCGAATAGAATATTGACTAAATTTGTTTGCATGGATGAGAGAAAGAAAAACGAGCTTGGAACATGAAGTAAGAAAGAGGAATAAGAAAGAAACAGACGTTAAAGAAGGGAACACTCCCTTGAGTACTAAATTTATATTTCATCACTTTTACATTCAATCTCGACATAAGTATTCGTCGACCTACTTCGCTATCCTTATCCGTCTCTTACGTACATTAGGCAAAGTCACGCGAATGCACATTCCTAATAAAACAATAGATATCTGTTTCTTCTTCTACTTCTTCTTCTTCTTCTTCTTCTTTCACCCTATTGAAAACATCGACTTTTTATATGTTCAACACTTTTTGTTTTTCGATTTAATTTGACGTATGATATTATCGAGCCTTTGCACGTGTATGGTAAGAAAAAAGAAATGGTTTTATCAAGCCGAACGATTATAATTGAAACAAATAAATAAAATAATTATATTAATAGAAAATCGCGATCTCTTTTTTTCTTTTTCACTTGAAAGTGATGACAATTGTCCTGTTAAACTACAACCGAAATAGTAGTATTGTTAATTGAAATTGAAAGAACAAAGACGTAAGAAAAAGTTTGTGAGCCGTTGTAAGAGCAACCGATAGCCCAGGGCACTTGGTCTACAGAAGGGTGTTACGTATTTAACTCACGTGCCTTCCTAAGCCCGGAAATCAATCGTTCGTTTCTCGCGAACGAATTCGAGCATCCTTCTGGGATGGATTTTCCACCTGACGAAAATCAAGATCGCTATATTGAATCGTTAACATTGATAGATAAAAGAATATTCTATAGTATTAAAGTTGTCTAAAAAATTCTTTTTCTAATATAATAAAACATAATAATTTATGACATATACGGTTTATCATTGTAAAATTCGATCGGACGTATTTAATCAAAATGTACATGTATTATGTGATAATCCATTGAACATAATGTCTTCCGAGATATCTCATCGATTAGAAATCGCAGAAAATTATTTTTTATGGAAATGTGTTTCGACGCTCTTTATAAATTTTGTGACTAGTATCGCAACACGAGTCGCATGTTGTGTTTATACCAGTAACTTCGTTCCTGAATCGCCAGGGATTGAAACAATGAGAGAGCTGAAAAGAGAGAAATAGATGAACGGTGGAAAGGGGAAGAGAACGTACGGGTTTCTATACGCACAGATATGTATAGGCGAGTTAAGCGCTCATATCCGGTTCTGAAGCATTAAACTTAAGCCTGTATTTTATTGGACGAGCGTATAAATCAAAAGCTTGCGCTAGTCAAATATTGGAAGCTTTGCATGCTCCAATACACGCCAGTGATGCGCAAATCGTGGATACTTGCCTATGTATGCCATATACTGGCTTGTATCTTTCTCTCTCTCTTTGTTTCTCTCTCTCTCTCTCTCTCTCTCTCTCTCTCTCTCTTTCCCTCTATCTATTTCTCTCTCTTTTTGCACCCATCTGCCCATCGCTTAGCCGTTTTCACTAACACAAGCATGTAAACATATCCCAATGTTTATTGTGCTAGAGTAAAACCGTGTTTGATTACTCTACGGATAATAATTAGCCATCCGATATATTTGTTTGACAAATAGGGCATTTTTATTGAAATGATTCGTCAGCCGATAATAGATACGTTGATTCGTACCTTTTACACTATACTGTTTCTACGATATATAATCTTATAATCCTCAAAAAGTGATAAACATTAGAGTAAACAAATTTAGTTGTTTAATTTAAAAGAAATGTTTTTGAAAATTTAATAAACTTGTTACATATATATATATATATATATATATATATATATATATATATATATGTATTGTGACAGGAAAGTACATCAGGAGGGATTCCTCGACGTCATTGCATTCAACAGAACACTTTATTATATACGTTACACCGACTATGTACTCGTGTTGTCCTGGTCAGCGATATTGTTTCAGCTCCATAACGATAGAAACCTCAATTACTGATGCTTATAAGAGACTATCCAAAGAGAAACTAGGAAATAATAGTACGCTGCTATTCGACAATTCGAAAAGAAACGCCCTGGCAATAATCGAAACCGTAAGTCGAAGCTAATCGCTTGTCTTTTCGACAAAAGAAAGACACTTCACCGTCATCTTTGAGCTCGACTCGTCACTTAGAGATAGTATTAATCTCTCTAATATATTTAGACTCTTTCGAAGACCGTCTTAGAGAGCGATCGGATTAGTCAATTGAATTCTTCCGAAGATCGTCTTAGCGTCCACTTTAGTCGTATATTTTTTATCTTTAGATTCTTCCAAGTAATGTCTTTGTAATCGGATTAGTCATTTAAAGAATAGTATTAATTTGTCTTAATTAACATTGAGTGATTCTTAGTAATTCGACTGGTAAAGTCGTTTACGCACTTTACAACTGAGTTTATATTATTCGTAGTAATTCGACTAGTAATGTCGTTTACGTATTATCTGTATTGGTAATACTAATAAATTTGATTCAAAATAGAATTAGAAGTATCGTTTAATGTTTCTCGCGGACAGAAGGAAATACGTAAGTTTATTTAAATACCTTCATTTCTTGCTTCATTGATTTACTGATATTTCGTAATTCCTTTTCACCGGGTCATCCAACTTTATCTGCTCTGTGTTTGTTTCAAGTTCATTAACCCTAGCTGAATGGGCATTTGTAATTTGTTAATTAAGAATAAAACTAGAACACTGGCAACTTCTGACCCCGGTCGCACCAGGTGAGAAGTAGATAGGTAAAATTAAAATTTAACTCTATTTCAGTATATTTATAGGTACATGTAAAAATGAAAAAATATGGCGAAGGATATTTAAACGTGGATGTGTGTGAATGTGACGGAAAATATGTAAGGTCCAAAATTTGTTGGAGAATTTTGGGAATAACAGGAGAAATCTGTCATTACTATAAGATTGGAAGAAAATAGGTATAAGTAGCGAAAGAAGATTGTTACAACTCTCGACAGCAATTGTATTTTATGTCGAGATCTTACAACTCTCGGAAATAAATTGTTTTTTGTTGAACAAGAACCTCATTTATTATAACCCCGTGTTCAAATACTCGCTAAAGGTGCAAAAGTGACAGTCTGTTGAGTAAAGACTACGGAAGCGGAAAAGAGTATTATGTAAGTTAGGGTGATAAGAAGGTAGCAAAAGATACATTAGGATAAGTGAAGATGATTGAGAATACAACGAATGAGATGTAGATGAATGGGGATTAGTGAGAATACAACGGATGATTTGTAAATGTGGCTGAAAAATTGAAGCGTGAAACGAAAAATGTTAAGTGAGAAAAAAAGCCACTAAGGGATAGTCAAATGTTCGAGAAACGTCGAGAAAGAAGATTAATTAATTAAGCGTAACCGGATGTCCGATAAAGCATTGAAAGAAAGATACGTAGAGAAAATAATCGTAAGACGTGTTCGCGAAGCAACTCAAGTAAGACGTATAACACTTATTTCTGGATCATTAACGTATATCTTTAGTAGTTCATATATTTTAATAAACCATCAATTCCTATCATTAATATTATTTAACAAACGTCAAATTTAATCCTAATCCTACATACATACATACAGTAGAGTGCCCCTCAAAGTCGTAAACCAATACATTTAGTAGATTTTCGTCTAAGAACTATTGATATAGTATCTTCAAAATGAAGAAAATACATTAGTATACCCTAATTACATATTTTTAATGAGTTTAACTTAAAAGCATTATTTATAACAAATGAATTAAACAAATAAGAAAATAATATACATAAAACACCCTTATTTAAAAACGTACATGTTGGTATTGTTACGGTTTAGGATATTTTCTCTTTCCCCATTTGTTACGCTCGATATTTTCCTCATGGAGGGCGAAGGTCAAGTAATCCGAGAAGATTTTATGTTAGACCTAAAGGACCTGATACACAACATTTTCCAGACCCGCGCCTCACTGTCGCCTAAATGTTTAGAAAAGCTTCATGTGGTCTAAATATTCAGGGAATCAAGTTTTCTCCTATCGTTCTTCGGATATATAAATTATTTGAAGAGGATTAGTTTTCGAATAACTTCTGGATTTCACTTCTAAAAATATAGTCAAATATTTGTTAAAATGTCAAGCCAATAAGTCTTGTAATTAGCTGAGTTAATGTGCCTATCCAATAAGGAACCAGGTTTGCATTTCATAAGAAATGATTCGTTATGCAAGTAAGCAACTGGTCCAGAAAGTAGGGGCAGGGATAAGTGTTGAAGGAAAAGTGAAGCTAATTCTAATTCTTCTTATATTTTAATCTTATATTAATAAGCTTGTATTTATGTTTTCGTTAATAAGCCCTGTGTATTCTGCATCCTGTAATCGGTATAATGAATAAATCTTTTATTAAGTCTGTTCGTTAATTTGAAGAAATAAAATTGAAGATATATGAATTTTAAAGAGTATATTTCGGTAGAATCAGTTAATCCCGTGGTTAGTATTATTTCATAGTTGTTGATTAAGGTGACAATAGAGGCCTATATCTCCACGCTCCAAGACAGAAATAAGGACTTTATTTTAATTTTTAATCTGCTATCTCTACTGTAATAGAAGTTTAACTAAACTCCAACTGTAAATACCCTCCTTCCCCCTATGGGCCATGCGTCTCAGTTTCACCATTCACCCTCACGATTCCTTAGGTTACTAACTCATGAAGACTTCATGGCTTGACCAAAAACAGACTACATTCTATATTACACCACACGTAACAGTATAATTGTAAAAATAACTATAAAAATAGAAGGAATAGGTACTTAGTCTTTTTCGTGATTAACAATTGATTATTTTATGTTTTTACTGTTATTTAAATGTTTTTTAGTATTATTGTAGAATCAGTTGAATACCTATTAAAATAAGAATAATATAAAGTACATTTATTTAAAAATTAAATATCTATTAATATATTTCGAATATTAAACAATTTCGGTCTAATATTTTATTCGATAAAAATCTTCAATTGAAAGTCATCATTCTTCAGGAACGTTAAAACAAATGTTTTTTAGTTTAAAAAATCCTACATATTAGTATAGTACATGAGAGTATTAGACGTACCTTAAATGAATGTTAATTAATCGAAAAAAATGTATATTTTAATCTAAAAACACGGAGTATAAATTCAACGTACTGTTCTGCTCGAAATACACTGTTAGACTGACTCATTGTCCGTTATGAAAGTCAATTAAAATTTCTTTATTGATTGTTGTTTATATGACTTTTAAAAGAATAAATTCTATTTATTACGAATATTATTTTCATTATACGTGTATATAGCCTTCAGAAAGTGATGTAAACAACAATCAATAGAAGAATTTTAACCGACATTCATAGAGGACAATCTGCCAGTCTAACAGTGTATTTCGAAGAGGACGGGTGCGTTGAATTTATACTCCGTGTTTTTAGATTAAAATATACATTTTTTTTTGATTAATTAACAATCATTTAAGGTATGTAGAATCATCTCAAGGTATTATATAACATTCCTATTAATCTTTTTATTAACTAACGCATCTCGCAATAAGTATCAATCGACTTATCGCATAAATACAAGCACACACACACATAAAACATCTGTGATATTCAATTGGACAATAGAAAAAAGCGATATCCTAAATAAACAACGTGTACATCTCCACTCAAAAAACTGGTTTCTCAGTCTCTCCTTTTCTAACATAATTTTTACTTTAATGGATATTCAACTGATCCTAATAATCAAAAATATTTAAATAACAGTAAAAATGTAGAACGACCCTAATTGTTAAACACGAAAAAACCAAGTAATTCTCCTGTTATACAACATGTACGATTTTAACGTACAGACGCTTTTGTATATTATTTTTGTATTTGTTTAATTTACTTGTTATAAAAAAAGCTTCCAAGTTAAATTCATTATATATGTAATTATGATATACTCATGTATTTATCTTTTTTCCGATCTATTTCCGATCATTTCCAACTATTTCTAATTCGCTATCTTATTATATCGCAAATGTATGTATTAATGGATATGTATGTGTAATTTATTACATTTTTTTTATATAATATATTATGCAAACATTATATATATATATATATGTAATATGTAGATTTATGAAATTATCGTTTCGATAATTTAGGCGTTTATATATTATATTTATACGCAAAGTTCTCATATCTTTGAATAATAGATTCCAAAATGACATGTGATTACAGCTAACGGCAGCCAACGTTCGGCAGGTATCGCTTACCTTCGTCAATCTTCGTCATCTGTTTGAACAGTGACAGCTTTGTTCGCTGGACGCTTCCAAGTTGCAACGGAATTTACTTTGTCAACATCGTAATTACAGGTAATTAACATATTTTTTCTAAGGTGTAACTTCTTTTAATATGACTAATGATCGTTAAAAAGTTAATTTTTATGGTGTAAAATAGGAATAAAAGAAATTCGTAGTGAAAATCGTGATTGTACGTATTGCATCATAATTTTTTCGCTTTGTCGGACATTGTTCTCATAAGTATCGAAATCTTGTAATTTATTTCTATAAGTGGAATTAAGAAGGTATCGATCTTGATACTTGATTTTGGGGTTCGTATATGATGTTTTTAAATAATTAATATTTTCATAAAATACATTACGAAATATATTTTTCCAAGATTACTAATAGTGCAATGATGCAATGCGTATTCATAACTATAGTTGCTATTCTTAAAAATGCCTAAGATTACCGTTATTTTGTTTTATAGACAAAACCTACTTGCAACTATATTTCATAGTCATTTTAATTACAAATAATTTGCGTAATTTATTAAGCGTATATTTTCTTTCAATACATCAATCGATTGTCGAACATGTTATTTTTATTTATGAATGTATGCAAGTATCGTATTTAAAAAATTTTATCAAAAAGAAAAAGTACTGGTTTGTCGTACTTTTCTTGAGAGTCATAACATAATATTTTTGTCGAATTTTCCAATTTATTTATGATATATTAGTTAGTATTTTTCTTGCTTTTCAATAATGCTTGGATAAATAATTATTTATTCATATATAAAAATCGATTGAATTTTGCGGTATTCGATTTTCATAGTTTTCAAATAAATGTGTTCGAGTACATAAATACATACATATAAACATAGAGCATATTTACTTGCATAAATAATAAATTTGAAAATTCAGTATTACGAAACTAGATCATTGTATAAATGTATCTATAATAATAATAATCTATTTGTAATTATAAATATACCTACATAATATACATATGTATTTTTGCTTTAAATTGTATAATACAGTTAATACTTGTTACATTAGAAACCTTTCATTTTATCCAAAAAAAATAAGCGTCGCACTAATGTTCGAACGTTTTGAAAAGTAGATAATATTCTATCGTTAAATATTTTATTCGATTTCATTTATAATGAATAATTAAATATTTTAACTTTCTGATAATTAATATTAAATCAATGTATTTTTATTTTTTTCGAACCATTCAGTATTGTTTAAATGAAGAAAAAATAACTAATATAAGTTGAGTCAGAATTTGTTTGTTAATTATTATCTCTTTGCATTTCGTTATTTACATTGACTTTTGGAAATATGTTTATTTTAATTAATTATGCACACAAAGAGTTATAGAATCAATGTTTTTTTTAATGAAAAGTTCATTCTATAATTAATAAATAATTAAGAAAATATAACGCTTTTTCGGTAGGAAAATATAAAATAATTTACATTTATACTCATACATTATTTTTTCAATATTTTTTCATATTATCATCATATTTAATTTCTTTATGCAAAATAACAGCGATTTTAACCAATTTCAATAATGAACATCGTTTGCTGACACCTATTCTTCAAACTCCTATGGAATTATCTATTACACCACAAAATATTTTGCAGTCATCAAAAATCTTCGTAGTAAGCGAAGAAAATTTAAAGTCTCTTCGATGTTCAATCATATTAAGTACGAAAAATTTGACCTCGCAATAATAACTGATTAGTAACGCGAACAAGACCGTGAATAATTATCTTTTTTGAATTACTCGCGAGTGGTAAATTTTTCGTTGCATGTGTTTTTTTTATTGTTTGTCTACTATGCATGGACATATTTATTAACTCGAAATAGAGTTTTCTTATTTCATCGATTCGCGTCGTATAATTAACAGTACAATTAATTATCACTTATTTTGTTCGGCGCGCGTATTTGCTCGTGATATTAGTGGTGAAATCGGGCTTTCATTTATTTGATATCGTCCAAAAAAAAACATGTCATGTAGTTTACCATTCAAACATCGTTTCCTGCTTAGTCTATTTAATCACGATCTTATTAGATATATCGATATCGATATACCAAAAATTGAACAAGAAGAAAACCTCGAAAAATAGATTCTGGGAATCGACTGGTGGTGGATCGTGATCTTATTTTATTGATATGAGTCATTCATGATTTATTTTTTTTATTATTTTTGCATGAAAAATAAATGAAATATTTAATCGATTTTGTGTTGATGATAAGAAAGTTTCAATAGAGTTATTGACTTAAAATGATAAAAATATACTTACAATAAGAATCAGAAGCGTTTAAGAAAGGTTGTCGAAAATATCCTCTCTAGTATAGATTTGTGCACCTTGATGATAACTTTTGTGAATCATGAAGTTTATTTGTTAAAATTAATATTTTGCTATGTTTTAAATACATGAACAAATGAATAGAAACTTGTCTTTGGTTTTCCACCAAATGGTTAGAAATTATTTAATTTTCAACATGTTTGTTTCGTACATTGCAACACACAGCAAATATATATTATACTATATAAAGTATTTATTTTGATTGTAGTTTTTGTATGCAAGATTTGGATGATTACAATTTTATCAAACTCTTAAAAAATTTGTAATTTTTTTGAATACTTTACAATAGAAATTTTACATAAATATTTGTAATTTCTATACAATATCATTAT
Organism: Polistes canadensis; assembly: GCF_001313835.1. Lineage (NCBI taxonomy): Eukaryota > Metazoa > Arthropoda > Insecta > Hymenoptera > Vespidae > Polistes > Polistes canadensis. The sequence continues at coordinate 2,513 of NW_014569565.1, read as the reverse complement.
TTAAACGTCTATGAAATAAATTAATAATTATAAATATTTTTTGGGTAGGAATAACTCATTATAAGGGAACATATTAAAATGAAAAGAAAAGAAAAAAAATTTTTGCTCTCTCTCTCTCGAAAAAAGAAAAGTATTCGATTTCGCGTTGTAAGTTAAACTTTTGCGTCTAGAAAAGTACACTCGAAACGGAGTTTAATTAAGCATAATGCGTTATGTGCGTGTTTCTCGAGCGAGAAAGAATATTATTCATTTCGTTGCTTAAAATAGCGCACATTCATTCGATAACGGGCGCTTTTTAATTAAGACGTACCGCGAAGTACATTCGCCGAGCGTTTTATACGCCCCTTGTTGCTACATTGTTCCGGAGTGGTGTCAGTACTTTACTAAACGCTTATGAATATTCAAATCTACCTTTTACTATCTTGTTTCGAAATATATATTAGTTCTACGCTTGGTAAGCAGCGAAATAAACGGCTTATTTCTAGATTAAATCGCATCGCGCGTTCGCGCCGTTAATTTAACTCGCGTTTCTTCGGCTCCGTTGTCAAAATTTCTTATCTCCGTTCGTGGCTTTTCGTGCGAACTAGAAAAGGAATGAACGAACGTACACATGAAGCTCGCAGTTTCAAAATTACCTTCGAAGGTCTTACTCGTTTTAAAACGCGTGGCTACGTATAATTAAAAGGAATTAAAAACGTACGTGACAAACGACTTACAAAAACGTGTGATCCGTTTTTTTCTCTTTTTTTCTTTTTTCTTTTGTTATAAAAAAAAAAAAAAAACCAAAAGAAATAAAACCATGGAAGGAAAAGGTAGTTTGTAATGCATTAACTCATTTTGAAAAAAGATTTATCGTCCTGAGAATTTGTTCCATTTGTCATCTTCGCTCTTTTGCGTAGAAAAAGATACGAACAGATATTTTAGAAGTAGAAGTATTCGCGTAGGCGTGTTGCTTAATTTCATAATTTTGTATAATGTTCTGAAACAACACCTGAGACAATGAAAACACGAAACTGGAAAGAGAAAAAGTATTTACATATAAAGTTAAGGTTTGCTCGTACCACTATTTTCAGAAAGTGAGTAAGAGAAAGAAAGAAAGAAAAAGGAAAGACAAGGAAATGTTTTAACTTTCCATGATAAAAACGTAGAATTTTTTCTTTCTTGCTAAAAAAATACTCATGTTTTCATCGTTAGACTTATTTTAGACAAAAGCACATAAGTTGTAAATTAATCACTCCCACGAACGAAGATACTCAACTTTTTTTTCCCTTCATTATATAATCTTTCGTGTTATAGAAATCTGACAAAATAATAATAAGTTTAAGCCTTATCTTGAACATATATTTACTTTTATTTTTGCTTCAACAGAGCGAGTTTCTTTCAACGATAGAAAATATCCCGTTTTTTTCTTTATTTTTTTTTGCGGAACAGTGAAGGAGACACGTCGAATACTCCACATCGTGATCCTGGATAGAAAGTCAATTTGCCATGATTCGAAGTAAGTCACGCGCGCGGCTTTCATCTAACGACTTCCGGATAAGGCTTCCGGTCGGCGAGTAGCCAGTTTGGCTAGTTTGTTACGAAATGCGATGCTGTAAATATAGATATAGAAAGCGTTGCTCTAGCAAGGATCGACCCCAACAAGATTGAAAGTCAATCTCCGCTCGGCTGAACTTGATGGGTCCACCTTCCTATGTAGGTATCCTCCTATGTATTTCTTCGGTGAACGATGACGATCTTGAAATTGATTACGAATCTTCCGATTAGATCTTGTAGAAAAAAAATATATATATATATAAAGAAGTAGAAGAAGAAGAAGAAGATGTAGAGAAAATCGTTATGTCAAGGTAATAAAACCGATCGACAAGATACTCGAAACGATTTTAACGTGTTTCGATCGAAGAACATTAAATATTTCTTATCCTTTATATAAAGGACTATCTCCTTAATAATTGAACGGCCGATTATAATACGTTGGCCCAATTCGACATCGCGATTACCATCACCCTTTGTCGCTTACGACAAGTCAGAAACCACGAAGAATGTCCTTGGAAGAAACTCTAACGCCGGAAACGCCAATGGACTTCTCTTTTTGGAAGTTACGCTTCTGGTTTTCAGCCAAGCGCAGCCTCTTAATAATACATCTTCCTTGAATCCACGCCAAACCGATAATTTCAGAGCCGGTGATAGTTCAGAAAAGATGCTGCTGCCATGTTAGAAGACGTTCTTACTACCGGGCATATAAACTTGATATAAACGTGATTCGAAACGTTCTCGAAATACGTGGCTATCGGGGAAATCGCGAAAACGATAACCTCCATTAGCGATAGAAAAGGATTCGTTTGGTGAAACGTTTTCAACCTCGGCCAATTTTCTGTCTAACGTTTGATTTGATCCTTTGTATATTTTTTTCCTCGTCGAATGAATTAAAACGGGATCACGTTAATTCTCATCTTTGGCTCCTCGCAGCACAAACGCACTCTCTCTCTCTCTCTCTCTCTCTCTCTCTCTCT
>NW_014569564.1:1429183-1430217 GCF_001313835.1 Polistes canadensis | reverse complement strand
AGAGAGAGAGAGAGAGAGAGAGAGAGAGAGAGAGAGAGAGAGAGAGATAGGTTGCAACGAGAAAAGAGAAAGACAAAAAATAAGCACGGGTATGCGTGTGATAGTTGGAAAGAGTGCGTATCGTTAAAAAGCACAAAAGCAAAATTAGATTCGTTCGCCGCTTTCTCGTTCTCCTCTTAATCTTCCTCTTCCACCTTACCCTCTCCTTCTTCTTCCTCTTTCTCTTCTTATTCGAAAAAACAGAAAATATTTTCACACGAAAATAATAATACGTCGCTAACATATCCGCGAATTTTAATTGAAAAACAATTGTTCCCCACCCCCCACACCCCATCACCGTGAAACGAAACACAGCAGAAAACACGACTCGTTTCAACACAAATCAGATTTTTTATTTTTTTTTTCCAAAATCATAATACATTCGTGAGCTTTTTCTACCACGTATATACATATATACATACGACAAATATATATGTATACGTAAACGTACACTATCGTATGCGATTTCAATTAAAAATCAAATACGCGAATAATTTTCGCAATTATCATTGTCTCTCTTTAACGATTAAAGAAAAAGTATTATTTTGATTGTCGCTTCTCTTCCCTCTGTCCCATCCTTCCGCTCGATTATTATCGATACTCTACAGATTATATACAATACAATACATATTCATATTACGACGAGAGCGGAAGTGTCGTGAATTCTGTATATCGCGAGAGAAACACACGTATGGCACGTAAAAACGCACATGATGATCGAAAAAAAAAGAAAGATAGTAAGAGAGTGAGAGAGAGAAAGAAAGGGAGAGAGAGTGAGAGAGAGAGAGAGAGAGAAAATATGCGTCCGTGTGTGTGTACGTACATGTACGTAGTCTGTTCGTATATCTGTCCTGAATAAAAATTCATCGAGAGAACGACAGAAATTTGTGCGTATGAGAAATACGATTAGTGAAAGAGAGAAAGAGAGAGAGAGAGAGAAAGAGAGAGAGAAAGAAAACTAGAGAATGCGTATATGCGCGCGTTTGTGTGTGTGT
>NW_014569564.1:1425862-1428978 GCF_001313835.1 Polistes canadensis | reverse complement strand
AGACAAATAAAGAGAGAGAGAGAGAGAGAGAGAGAAAGAAAGAGAGAGAGAGAAAGAGATACGTAGTAGGATCGTGTAAAGCGTACTAATACACGTTCACGATCAAAAATTGATTACTCCCTAATGAATTGATATATTATATAATCAACCCAATTTCGATTATCAATACGATGATGTACCTTTTGATCATTTCTATTATATATAGATATTATATTATCTTATTAATAATATCTTTCACAAATTCATATGCGTACGAACATACATGCATAAGTTAATCTATAAAGTTGACATCAAAATGTATGAACTTAAAAATTTGAGTTTATTTCTAAGAAAAGGATAATTTTTCATCTTACTTAAAGGGTGTTCGTAACTTTTGATCAGAAGTGTAAACTGTAACGCAAAGCTCGTATTATCATTGGAAGACATGAATGGTGTCGTGCGGAAACAAATCTTTTAAATTGCATGCTCATCGATGAAGTTATAAAAGAAAAAGAGAAAGAGAGAGAGAGAGAGAGAGAGAAGAAGAGAGACGAAGAGAAAAAGAAAAAAATGCGTTTTATTGACACCATCAATCACGCGGTAAAAGGGATGCACAGTTTTCGCACAACACCACAACCGTCCACCATTCTCTCTTTCGAAATTGCGGCAAGTCAAGAGATAAAGAGAAATTGACTGTGTGCATGCGCGTGTGTGTGTGTGTGTGTGTGTGTGTGTAAGAGAGTGAGAGAACGTCAATTAATTGCCATCAAGACGATTTAAATGAACATGATGCGGAACAACGAATTCGTATGTTCCAATCGCGACATATAATATAAAGTTAATCTATTATCGACTTTTTGTAGCAAAAGAAAAAAAAAGAAAGAGAAAGAGAAAGTTATTCACGTTGAACGATTACTCATACCGGAGATCTTGGATCGATGATCAAATTCAAAATCGCAATTTGTTTTCTTTGGTCGATGAAACCAAAAAAAAAGAAAAACAACAAGATTTTTTTCATTTCTTTTATTTCACATTAAAAATTCCGAAGAATATCTTGATAATCTCGATTTCATACGTACATTCTGTTTTAATACATTTTTTGCAACTAAAATAATAATAATAATAATAATAATAATAATAATAATAATGAATAATCAATAAGAGTTAAAAAATAGTTAATAAAACAGAATGTACATATATAAATATTATTGATCAAATGAATGAAAGAAAATTTGAAATATCGACCTAGTTTTAACGATTCAATTATGATCTATGATCTATGATCGACGACTACTATTAGTCGTATTGTCGTATTATTATTCGTTTCGATTAAAACATCGTCATGTTCGTCTGGAAGTTGGAGACATTAAAAAGAGATACGAGAAAAAGGTAAGTGAATGGTTCATTTGTAATGTTAATATGATAGGCCACTTTCATGAAAATTCTTTTTATGTCATAAAATCGACTCTGTACAAGGAATAATCATTATATACATATACATAATACATATGTATATTTATATATATTCATATATGTATAAAATGAAATACATATAATGACACATTATTCATGTAAAAAAAAAAAGTATTTCTTAAAATTCATTGATAAGAATCGTAAGAAGCTTAGTATGCGATCGATATGAAAATTCTTAATTATATATCGATAACATGAGGGCCATCGTAATATATTGGGTTGAATAAAAAGTTTCGTTCGTATTTGAATACAAAAATGAAATAAATTTTTTCTATATTTTGTATCCAGCTATCTTCAAACGGCTTTAAACACTGTTTTGTGTCTGATGCTTAGTTCTTTAAAGATAAAACTATCGTGCCAGTTTTGCTTAATTTTTCACAGAATTTTGTCGACTTTCTCAGTGATTGGTTGACCAAAACAAGATGAATCTTACAATTAGACACAAAAATTTCCGGATTAAAAACACTTGAACCAACTTTGTGCTACATATATTAAACACCACATAAATATCACAGTTTATTTTTACCTACCTGAGTTTCATTCTTCTCTTTTTTATAATAACCTTTCAAAATGTATCGAATTTCTTTTTTTTTATCATTCATTTTCAAGAGGCAATAACTGTTTTACTGAATAAACAAATATCACAACTATTTTTTTTTAATTACTCTATAATATGTCACCTTTCAAACGCGCACAAGTACTGCCAGATCCGGTTAATATTAGCAGATTTATGAGATCTTAAAATCAACAACTGAGAAAATACGAAGAAACTTTGTATTCAACCCAAACATATATCTATATTTATATATATATATACAGTAGAACCTTTACTATCCAAATTAATAGAAAAACATAGTTATTCGGATGAAAGAGAGAATTTTCGTATGGTAGGACATTAATTCTTATCATGATTGTAAGCTTGTATTTAAAAAAAATGATATAATAAAAATTGGAAAACATGATACAATAAGAAGAAGATAAGAAAATGTTTGTAATATAAATAGTAATAAATGTAATATAAATAAATATAGAAGATATAATATTGTGTACAAAGAATGTACTATGTCTCGACTATTTGTTTTGATAGTAGATAACAAAAGCAGAAAATTATTCAGTTAATAAAACGTTGCGATAGTGAAGCATGCGAATAGTAGATCGTTGGAAACTAGATTGTCGAATACTAGAGGTTCTACTGTATATGTGTAAATATATATATGTATGTATATTTTATTTTAACATGATAATCTCGTAACATATACACCACACAAATATATGTGCGTGCATATCGAAATAACAAATATATATCTCGTCTTCAATTAACGCGAACATCATTTTATTAAATGCTCTTATCTCTGAATGTGATAAATTCTATTCTATTTTGTACCTTATTTTTTGACTTCTTCTTCTCTCTCTGTCTCTCAAGGTGAAATTAATATTAACGCATATTAGAAACGACGATCCTTGTAATAATAATTAAATTAACGACTCGATTGATGAAAAATGTCTCTTCCTTCGTCGAAGGACAATTTTAATGACGAAGGTATGTCTAAGACGCGAAAGAAAATAAAAGGAAAGATAAAAAAGAGAAAGAGAAAGAGAAAGAGAAAGAGAAACACAGAGAGAGAGAGAGAGAGAGAGAGAGAGAGAGAGAGAGAGAGAGAGAG
>NW_014569564.1:1412077-1425855 GCF_001313835.1 Polistes canadensis | reverse complement strand
ACAGAGAGAGAGAGAGAGAGAGAGAGAGAGAGAGAGAGAGAGAGAGAGAGAGGAAAGATGACGTCAACATTGGAAAATGAAAAATAATGAATTTTTCGCGTTGGTTGACGATGATAATTTAATAAAATAACAATAAAAAAAGTTAACGATATCTTCTTGAAAGAAATATCATTTCGATCGGTACTACGATCGTTATTGTTGTGCGATATTAGCATCATTAGCGTCCATTTTTCGGTCCTCTTCGTTAAGATTTGTCAATGGACGATTTGTTTTGTCTTGCTCTTCCTTGACTTTCATATTAGACGGCAATAATGCGTTTAGTAAACCTTTAAAACGAATTGACATGAATCAAATTGACAAATTACGAATAAGAATATCCTTCTGTTTTTACGAATAAACGTAAATGATTAATGAGAAATTGAAAGAATATTATGACTCACCAACTGACTCACTTTTGAATGAAGTTCCTGTGTAAACGAAAGGAAAGAAAGAAAAACAAAACGAAATTAGTTCATTTCTTTTTCTCTCTTTTGTGTTTTCTTGTTATTTTTTTCAATTGCTTTCTATTTTCTTCTTTCACTCTTCTCAGTCGGTAAAGAAGAAAGAAGAAGAGCTCGCAAATTGATTTCTGCTACCATAGAGGAGAATTAAAGGAGAGATCATCAACCTTTATCACACTCACCGTTCTCACGATATTTGTTAAGCTGCTGATAAACCTGCTTCATTCGTTCGAAGTTGATTCGCGAACTCTTGCTATGATTCACCATAGGAAGGGAGTAATCCTTGCCAATTATGCACTTTGCTGCTCGTTGTACACTAATTGGCGCGTTCCAAGGTTCGTGGATATATCTTGTAGGAAAATTTTTCAATATTGGCAGGTAACGTCTGCGATATATCGTTGATCGAAGTGGCCCGAAGTTTCGTGTAACAGAGAGGTAATATAGTAAAAAAAAAATTATAGGAAATAAAATAAGGGAGATTAATTATTACGTAGTAAGATGACGGCTTTAAAATCTACATTTCGATTTACAGTTTTTTTTTTCAATCTACGATGACTGTTAAGTATCGACAATATACGATTATTAGTAATTTTTTGGTTCACAGATATCCCAGGTAAAAATTTAAAACCGAAATATTGTTTTCTATCTTCTTTTCTTTTTATATATGTATAATGTATATCGTAGAGAAAGATGTCAAATTTATCACCGATTTAATCTTTGTCTATAGTTTTTGTTGTTGTTCTCAACGAAATGATCGCTTACCGAATGTAATCACCGTTTGGATCGGCTTTTCTACCGAATCGTATCGGGCAGTAGCAATGAAAGAACTGCTGGAAAAAGGAGCTGCACGACAACCACATCCACATACCGGCATTCACCGACCAGTCGGCATCTAATAGAAGTTCATCGAAGACCTTCGAAAGAAAAAACTTACGTATACCTTCCCTCGCGAAACAAAAATAAACATAAGAAATCTTTACGAAAGTTCTTCATTTTTTCAAACACGTTGTGTATGAATTGAAAGAAGTGGGAGAAAAAAAATAAACAAACGAACAAAAAAATAATTAAATAAATATAAATAAATAAATAAACATTTATTTTCTTCGCGAAACACCTCTTGTTCCTTGATTTATACAAAACACGTTAAAGAGAAAATGTATATTCTCGTTAATATCAAGATTTAAATGTTCATCGACGTGAAATGTTAACGAGTCCTTTAGACACGCATTGTATACAATGGGAGAAGCATGGTATCAGCAAAACGTTTTAATGTTAGCGCATATTTTATTACGAGAGCTCAATAATGGAAAATGCCAATGCAGCGACATTTTACCTTCATTCCCTCTTCCCAGGATATCCAAAGGTCACCTCTGGTCAAAAAGCAAGCAACCGCGTGTCTCGCCAAGTGATGTATCCAACCTTCTTCTCTTAGCTGAGTCATAATCGCATCGATCCATGGAAAACCCGTTTGACCCTAATTGAATAAATATTTAAAAAAAAAAGAAATAAAATTATGTTAACGAGTAAGAAAGAAAACAAGAAAATTATGTGTACATGATAAATGACAAATGTTACATTACCGGTTACCCGATCAATATTAGGAATTACTTCCTTATCAATGAAGATAAAACAAATCTTTTTAAATGTGCCGATAACTATAAAAATAGTCTAAGTCATATATCTCTTATTTCGAGATATTTAAAGGATTATATTTAAACACTAAATGAATTCTATATAATATTGAAATAACAAACACTATCTAACGGTTCATTTTTGACAATATCGTTAAAATGACATTGAATTAATTTAGTTTAAAATAATGTGGCGTGTGAAATAACTGATAATCTAATTTTTTTTTATTTTCACTTAGATTAAATCACTTTCATAATTATGGGCACAAATATAATCAATAAAATAAACAAAGTGCACTCACATTCGCCCACTTTGCCAAGGCTTCGACATTCTTATCCCACGGTATCTGGACACAAATCGGATTACCTTGCATCCGATCAAAATTAGAATTCTTTGTGGCGGCGCAATAAAAAAATTCGCGCCATAAAAGTTGACCGTGCAAGGAGAGAGGTGGTACTGCTTTCTTAATCTACGATCATTAAAAATAATCAATCAAAATAATGAAAATTGTCTGATAATAAATTATTTTCTAATCAACTATTTTTTCTCGAATAAAATTCTCTTATAAACAATGCGAATTGAATTGATTTAACAAGAAACATGTTTTAAGATTATGAAATTTTCAAATTAATATTAATTTTATTGCAAAAGAGCATTGTGTATTATAAGAGAAATATAATTTAACATAAATGATAAGAAAATTTGTCTTTGTATATGGCTGAAAGCGTTATGAAAAATGTAAAATATAGTTAATCTATTACTACTTAGAAAAACATTAATTGTATTTTTATTATATATATCTCGTCTAGAGGTGTACAAATATTTTAGTGAGATCAATTTTCTTATCATTTATATCAAATTATATTTCCCCTAACAATAAAACGTTCTTTGATAATAAAATATCAATCAATTTGAAAAGTTTAATAATTTTAAAATATCTTTCCGTGTAGAGACAAATTTTGAAAGCTGTATACATTGCAAGCAAATATAAATTATTTCAAATTAACGGTACACGGTGTCGAATACTCCTGAGACCAACTGTATACAAATAGAAAACATATGTTACACGTATATATAACACCGTCTTGTGTGTATATACCTTTTTGTACAAATCGGTAAGCTGATAGTAGAAAAGTCTGGTGCTGAGACAGCCAAAGCGTAAATAAGGAGATAGGCCTGTCTGACTCGGCAATAGTGATTGCGGCGTCATCTTCGGCCTGCCGAAACTCGCCACCCAGGCTTTCCTCTCGAGATGACGTTCCAATCGTGCCAAGGCCTCACTCTCACCACCGACCCATACAGGCGGTAGAAGCCCTTCTGTGTCGAAGCCTGTTAAGAAACAAACTAGGTCTCTCTTTATCTTTCTTTCTTTCTTTCTCTCTCTCTCTCTCTCTCTCTCTCTCTCTCTCTCTCTCTCTCTCTCTCTCTCTCTCTCTCTCACTTCTCACTCACAATCTCTTTCTCTCACTTCTCACTCACAATCTCTTTCTCTCACTTCTCACTCACAATCTCTGTCTCTCCTTCACTTNTCTCTTTCTCTCACTTCTCACTCACAATCTCTTTCTCTCACTTCTCACTCACAATCTCTGTCTCTCCTTCACTTACTTTCAAAAAGTCCTATCGGTACGTCTCGAAGAAAGAAGTCGTTTCGTTTGCTTCCCAAACAACTTTCCTTTTACAATTTTCTCAATCATTTCATACTCGAAACTTTACATAGAAAATAATGAATACAAGAGAAAAGAAAAGGATAAGATTTGTCTATTTCTTCCCCTTGTTAAATTGTTTATATTGGTATTAGAATATTTTTTCTGAATTTCAACTTAATTTCATTTTCTTCTGAACGTGTATTTATTAAACAATATATATATTTATTGTTTAGAAAAAGTTTAATACCGATTACAGGAATTACTGAGTAATATGTTAAAGTAGTCGTAAACAAGATGGAAATGGGAAAGAGATTAAAAACATTGCTGCAATTTGTATGAGCGATAACATTAAGATCATGGCCTCTATTGTCTTATATTATTCGTATATACATACATGTATGTGTATATATATATATATATATATATATATATATATATTTGACAGATATTATATATGCTTTGGAGACAATGGGAATATTTAAAAGGAAATTTCTCAGTGCTTGAATTTGCACGAAAAGCTTCGCATTCTACTATGTCCCCATGTTTCGATACGTATTCATGTATATGTATGAATGGATGTATGTTCCCTGTAGATCTATGAATATATATATATATATAAGTAGAAATATCTATGTATACGTTAAGACTTACTCCGTAATATCGCTTTTCTGTCAAAGGCTGACGTCACGTATATGTATGTTATATCCCACGGAGATTACGGATTAAGGTCGGCCATAAATAGGAAATCTTATTAGGAATGCGAAGAAGTATTCGATGTTAGATTGTAACGTGATCGTAAGCAATGATTTCTTACTTTTTCACTACATACATCTCGAATAAACGAAAGAAAGAAAGGAAGAAGGAGATGAGAGAGAGAGAGAGAGGGAGAGAGAGAGAGAGAGAGAGAGAGAGAGAGAGAGAGAGAGAAGTAAAAACATGTATGTACATATCTAAATACGAAGATTAGTTCGAATGATAAAGCTATTGTTAGGACAAAAAGAAAGAAAGAAAAAAAGAAGGAGAGAGAGAGAAAAGCTCCTGTGTAGAATTTCGTATGCATGTGTGCGTTTAAAGTGTAGATGAGGAAACTCGGGGCCAGACCCAATAAGTTAAAAGAGAACTTTTTTAAAGGCGCGTAAAAGAAAAAAAAACGCGCAAGAACATATAAAGTAGGTCGTATTAAGGGCGAAAAGTTGGCACGTGTTGAATATTTTCTTGTTTGTTTTGTGACACGGCCTTTGTGAAAAATAGAGGTAAAAAAGGAAGGGGTTGAAAGAGAAAGAGTGTGAGAGAGAAAGAGTGTGTGAGAGAGAGAGAGAGAGAGAGAGAGAGAGAGAGAGAGAAAAGAAAACGAATGAAAGTGCAGCCTATATTTTACGGTTCCATGCACGTGGCCAATTGTACTCATGTTCGTCTCGTTCCTATATGTGTACGTGTATATGTGTATGAATATGTTTGTGTTCCTACATATAATACTATCTACATAAATATCGAATAGAGCTCGGTATTATTCGTAGATTCGATTACAAATGTTGGAAATTATTTCAATCATTATTCCCTCATTCTAATGAATCAAACATTATTTTTCCCCGAAATCGTATTGTCTTTTCAAATTTTTTTAAATGTTAATGAAATTTGTAGCCATTTGATCGTACCGAGTTCCTCTAACGTTGGTACACCAAAATGATCATCGTGATCGTCTTTCAATGGAGTATAAGCATCGCCAATGCAGACTGAAGTTACTGTAGATACTGGCTTCTCTGGAGTATCCATACTAGCTACGACATTTTGAAATTGATGGTAGGTCAGAGGTGGTTTGCCTCCATTTCTTTCTATAATCCTGTAAAATGTGAAAATCATTTAAGGAATTATCCTCAATTGGGACTACCTATACTTCCTATATACTTTCACAATGTTAAAAAAATAAAAGAAAAGAAAAAAGCAGGAGACTCTGTAAATGTAGGCAGTGTAAACCAGAATGAATTGTATCGTTCAAAAAAATGTCCCAGAAAGGACTTTACCGATAGGACAGGATGATAACAATAAGTACTGGTAAATCTATAATCTCCATTTAAAATTAAATCGATCATCATACATATCTTTATAATAAAATCCTCCTTAGGGGAGTTAAGCTTTATATCAAATGTTTTGGTCAAGGAGGTGTTCTGGACTCACTCGTCCAACTTGTAAAGAGTGTGTGAGACCTTCTGGACCACCGAGATACCAAGCTCCTTACAAAGTGTAGAAATTTTGTGATCTCGTACGCGTCCAAATGGTTCTGGATCCTCCTCGAAGGTTAAATTCGTCGTGCCCCATTCTTTAAAAAGCTTTGGTAAGGTATCCGCTGGTTGTCCTCGTATTACGAACAAACGGGAATTCAATTTCCTTAGGGAACAGTCGAGATCCTCGAGACATTGCAAGAGAAATCTGATAAAAACGTAAAAAAAATAAAAAAAAGAAGAAATCATAAGTTTAATAAGAATTTCTGTTAAAATCAGACTCAATTTAATATCGTAAATAATTTCATTATATAATCATTGTCTAAATCTTAACAGAAATATCTAAGTAAAAAATAAAAGAATAATAATGTTTTTATTTTATATGCAATAAACTTACCTCCATTTATTAATGCCAACATTAGTGCTTCCGGCAAACCAGGGGTCCAATATAAAGACACACCGGAAAGTGGAAGCACCGGCTAGTCCTTCTCTGAGGGACGGATTGTCATGCAATCTCAGTCCTCTTCTAAACCAATGAACCGTGTGTTTTCTACCATCTCTTTGCACGGCCACTCCGTTGCCAAATTCGCTCTGTCTACTACCCGTCATTTTACTTCTTATTATTTTACTCGTCTTAGATTACTTTTTAACAAAAGTTCTTTTCTAACAAATCACCACCCACTTTTACCACCACCACCACCACCACACCACAAGTCTTTAGGAACCAACGTTCTCCACTCTTTATTCTTGAAATCGACTCATTCTAACAGAGCTATAAATCGATCTATCGACCAGATCTCTCTATCTTTTCTCTATCTTCTTATTTTTTTCTCTCTTACGACGTAACGATGATGTATTGTACTAGATTTTCACGATTCTTCATTCAACTTCTAGTCTCTTTCCTTTCTACTAGAACATTTTTTTCCCTTCTCTTTTTTTCTTCCTTTCTTTTCCTCGATCTTTCTACTCTTGGCCTCAAATCGCAACCATTTTGTAGAAAATCGATGAATCCTCCCGTTGTCCTGATTTTTCCAAAGCACTTTCAACAACACTCTTTCGAATCGTTCTCTCCTCTCTCGGTCTCCTTCCCTTTTTTTTGACAAATATCGAACGATACAACTTGCTAAGTTTTAATTCATCGTTTTTCTTATTCAAAGATAAAAAGAAAATGATAAAACAAAAGGCTCCTTGTTAATCATCCGACGGCATTACGCAATTATTTTATGCTAACGTAACTTCTTCTTCTTCTTCTTCTTCTTTTTCTTCTCCTTCTCCGATTTAGGATTCTTCTCGCATTTCTTCTTTATGAGCTATCGCTTTCTGAAAGGAAAAAAAGAGAAAAGAATTAGCAGTGTCCTCGTTAGAAAAAGAAAAAGAAATAGAAAAAGAGAGAGAGAGAAAGGGAAAAAAGAGAAACGAAGAAATTGCAAAACGAAAGTCTCTTTCATTATCGTTTCCAATTAAAATTCATCTTATTATGTGTTTCTCTCTATTTTCCTTTTTTTTTTTTTTACTTTTACATTTTGTAAGACATGTATATGTATCCCCACGAATAAACTCATGCGAGTAATATTTTGTACAGGGAACAATGTTCAAATATATTTAAGCTGAATTCTTAAAAAAAGAAAAGAAAAGAAAAATATAAGAAAGGTTTTGGAAGCTGATTAAAATGACTGATTAAAATAAGCTGTAGAAATTACAGGATTAGAGAAAAAAGAGACTAGATTAGAGAAAAAGAGAAATACGAAATTGCAGTTCTCGATTAAAATACACAATCCTGTAAAAAAAATTTGTTAAATAAAAGAAAAGAAAAGAAAAGAAAATGAAGAAACTAAAAAACATAGAATTTATTTTTATCATCCCCTCGTGTTTTCCTTTAACTACAAATCGCGAACGGAAAAATATTTACCGAAGAATCACGATCTCCTCGATCGAAAACTACATTTTCTTGGTAGAGGAAAAAAATAATGATAAAATAAAAATAAGGTTAACGCTCGGGAAGAAGATTGTTCCATGTCTTTCTATTTTATTCACCTTTATCGACACATAGATTAGACACGAACTGCGTAACGATCGATTCTACCTCTCATTCAACCCGAATATAGACGACGTTACGTGATTGAACAAATATTATTTCTAGTGTCAAGCCTTTGTAAAACTCATTAGCACGTTGACTGCCGTGTAGGTCACCGGTAACCTCAACACGACCGTTAATAAAAATACATAATTAGAATAAATATCGATTCTGATAAATTTTTAAATAATACCATTGTTTTTATAAAGGTTTGAAGAAATTTATGAGATACAAAGCATGCAAAAATAATTTTTTTTTTACAAAGAAAATGTGAACAAAAACAGTCAGCATTTCCCGATTTTTTTTTTAATTCGTGATTACGTCTTTTCTGTACGTAATTGCTTGATAAAATGCAATCTTCAACATCAGAACATTGTACTAAATACTTTGCTAACTTCATCCTAAAATCGGGAATGGAAATATTTTTCCGAGTTACTTGTTTCTATAACATAATCGAATTTACAACGTAAGTACTTGTTGAAAACTATTCATTTTCAGAATCTTGCAAACAGAGATAAAATTTCAAAGAAAATATAAAATAGAAAAATTTTAAGAAAATACTAAACAATTCGTTGGAGGTTTTTTGAAGGAAATTTGTGACTATTATAAACTGAGTAAATATAATATATTTTTTTGTAGAACTCGATCTCATTGGTCTTTGTATAGGTTTTCTGCAAATAAAATTAATCGTCACGGTCAGAAATTATTCGTTGCTATATAAATTCCTTAATCTTTTCCGTATTTAGGAGCAAATAATCATAAAATGGCCTACAGCGCCTCGCTGGTCACCGGTGATCTCACCATAAAAAATAGACAAAATACAATTCTACAACGCCGTTTATCAATTGTAAACAAAATTTCAACAAAATATGCATCCCATAATAGAAAATTCATGTAGGTGTGGAGACAAATCATGTGAAAAGCGCTCGGCAGTCAACGCGTTAAACATTATACGTGACACCCTTTCAACTATCGTCTTCTTTATCGTCTCATTTTCTTTGTTTTTATCTTATTTTCATATAAAAATTATTTGCATAGGCAGAAACAATATTTTCTTCATTTATCGATCCTAATTAAATTCATCCTAATTCACGTTTAGAGATCTTTCATCAATTTTAGGGAGCGACTTTAGGTTCTGTCTAAATTAACTAAATTAAAAAAAAAATAGAATATTAATAAAATTAGTTAAAAAAATCAAACTATTTTCTCTATCGGTAAAAGTGTAATATAATTTTTCTCTTCAAAATAATAATAAATATTCTTTCGTGTGATCGATCACGATAATAATATTTGAAATATCGAAATGATTTTTATTTTCCTAGCCTTCTCTTTACCTCAATTTAATGGAAAAAGGAAAGTAAATAAAAAAAACAGTTTCGACTTTTGCGAATTAAATCGACGCTATGTGGTTAAAGGTTTTAACTTTTAATTACTGGTAACGCGGAAAACGAACGTCATTACGTCGTTTCATTTCGCTTAAGAATAACACGCTGACCCGATGACATAATTGTTTTTTTTTTTAATCAGTTATTATGCAACATAGGTCGATACTCAAAGGATTACTGATTTTCAGCTGATAAAACAGAACTAATTACAAAATGAATATTCACGCGAAAATTTATTTATTTATTTAAATAATTAACGATGTCTTTGAACGATAAATAAAAAAAATAAATGTGTTGAAAATATTTGGTTCAAATATCTTATATCACGTTTCGAAATTAACAGAGTAAGCATATTCAAGATATCATGTTTACGTGCTTTTTACGAATTAATGCAGAGCAAAGGAATAATAATAGAATTGACGAGAATATCAGTTAGACGTAGGACAAAGAAAAAAATATATTTAAATTTAAATTACATATACACTTATTGTGGATCATATGACAGATCGTAATACTTCAAATAAAGATTGTTCAATCAAGGAGGGATGTCAAGTATATTTAATAAAAGAAAATTAATTATTTTTGTCTTTATATTAATTTAATAAAAGAGAGAGAAAAAAAATATTGCGTTTATTCTCTTTTTGCGATTTTGTGAAAAAAAGTCAATAAGATAACATATAATATTCTGTAATCATCGACAAAGAATTCATCGAGAATAAACTTCATTACCGACCGAGTAAAACTGCACGCTTCATACGTCGAATTATCGCGCGCATTTCTCTCGACAAAACAGAATGCAATATCCATGTTATACATGTATACATGTATGTATATATGTCAAACACAGTAAGTACGCATATATCGCAAATCTATTTTGTAGACATTTCAAGATAATAATTAATTTTTCAAGCTCGTTAACGCAATAGGATTGAATAAAAATAAAGTACAAAAAGAAATAATAAAACAAGAAAAAATAAACTTACCGAAAGAGGCGCGAAATTCTAACGATCTTTCTTTATGTCATTCACCTATCATACGACAGAGAGAAACACACAAATCTTACGTCGTCAGGAATGAAAAATCGTATTCCTGTTATCGTTTCCAGTACGATTTCCGATAAAGAAACAATTTCTTCGCAATAATTAGAATTAGCACTGTACAACAAATGAGACACTATAAATATAAATAACGAAGATTTAAATGTTAATGCACGGACACTTAGAAATGATTTTCTCGAAACTTTTCGTATGGTTTGTTTTGTCGCGTTCGAGAATTATATCGAACATGATCGTAAAAGTGAGAGATAAAAAAAAAGAGAAAAATGTAGGAGAAAAAAGTAAAAGTGTACCATGGTATTCGTGGAGAATGATGCTTATGCTTTGCCTAGCACTTACTGCTTGCAAGCGGGATAAGGGAAACAGCGTGCAGAGGGAAAGGGGAAAGCTTTTGCCACGCCGAACGCAACGTGACCGCCAGTTCTTACTAAGAGCCGATTGGTCCAAATGGTCACGTGGTACACCGGTCACATTGCAGTCACCATGGTCGCTACCACGATCATTCCTTCGTATTTGCCTCTCTCTTTATTATTTCGTTGCACCGATCGTGCAACATTCTCCTCATTTCTCTCTCCTCCCACCTCTTCCTCCTTTTCACTTTTGGTTCTTTTCGTAAATTCCAATGATTATACTATTACAAAACGAGGTCGTACACGCACTTTCCTATTTTTGTCTTTTATCCACTTTTGTTTCCTTCAAATTTTATTACGATCTCTTGATAATTAATCATTAATTTTTCTTTTCGTTACATTTCTTTCCTTTTCATTTTTGAGAAAACCTTCTCCAGTTGATTGCACCTCAATTACGAAAACGGCGGCACGAGTTATGTCATCGATTACGATCGACGTTATGACACGCTTCATCATGCGTATGGAAAATTCTTCTAATGCGTTTGATGGATTTTATACAAAATTTCTTTCTTTTCTTTTTTTGCGGATTGCTAATTGATAAAATTAATGGTTTATAATTGATTAAATCGTATTGAGTGTATTTTTTCTAAATGTATTACGGTTACAAAAAATATAAAGAAATTTACGTGAAAGGAACGTAACTAATATAATCGCGAATGTACACGCTCGATAGAAATACTTCATTGCGTTTGAATAGGCTTTCTTTCACGGCTATTTAAAAACACATAATTAATTATAAAAGAAAATAAATAAATAATTTGAAAATAATTTTTCGAAAATTTCTTATTCATCTACATAAAAATAATTCTAAATAAATGTTTTATTTTAATGCTAGCTATAAGCACTCGACTCTGTTTTACCGATCAAACTTAATATTTATCCAATCATTATGCAATATTGATTGCTACCAAAGACAATGTTACTATAATATAATTATTTTATACATAACAGAACGGATTAATTCAATATATATATATATATATATATATACGCGTAGACTAAAATAAAACAATTAAAATGAGCGTTACGCGGAAACGTTGTTGATACGTTTAATATAAAATGCTATTATTATACTTTTTACCGGATTTATTTTAACCAAAAAATAGTTCTATTTGTGTATACGAAAAGCACGAAATAGAAAGCGTCATATACAAATATTATCTATAAAATATTTCACTTTTTTTTTGGTAATATAAAAATTTTGATATATATATAAAAGCTCACTTGTAAATTACGTATGCATTTAGTAGTAGCAGTAATAGTAGTAGAATAGTAGTAGTAGTAGTACGGAAATAATCACTATTTTCGAGGTATAATTACAACTATTTATTATTCGTTTCCATATATAAAATGCACCAAGAAAAACAGGATGATAACCCTATGTTTCCGAATATCGATCTTTTTCTTATTATTCTTATTTTGTTATTCCTTTTTTTTTTTCATTTTTCCATTTAAATGTTCTGTCACGCGCGTTATATTATCGGCATATAAAATTGACTTTCTAAAAATCTCTAATATGCATGTGTTACTTTTTATTTTTTACACAATTACGCAATCTTCCGTTAAAATTATGATTATTTCTTGTTATTATGATTTATAATAGTGTTTTTTATTAACACGTTTTATTATACTTGACAATATCTTTTAGCGTTTTTTCTATAACTAAATATCTTTTTNNTATATATATATATATATATATATATATATATAGATTTTGTTATTTTATTATAATTATTATAGTACGATTATCAACAAATCTACCTATATTTATACATATATATCGTTTTAATATCTCTTCTAGTGTTATTTAACAACCTCACAAAAATTTTATTGTACACTATTCGTTTCGATTTATGATTACATTGTATTCACATATATATGTATATGTTACCGTGAAAGATCGAAATTGCAGAATGGTAAGATTCAAATGGTTAACACATTCCAAATATGTTGGTGAAAGACCGAATATTTGGGATTATTCTTAAACATTAATATTTCGACATACACCAAGCAACTATGTGAATCTTGACATTTTCCCATCTCAGTTTTTCACGTTAACATATGTACACATATATATTTTAAATCATTAAGTACGAAATGTCCGATTTCAAATTGAAAGTAATCGGAGTGATCGAACGTTTCATGCTTAATGATCTAATATGTATGTATATACATATATATATTTATGCAGGCGCATAAATACGCGCGCACTTCCGTACACACACGTGACATGTAATGAACATGATTATCATGATGTGTGTCGCATACATACTTATGTGATAAAAGAAAAAAATTACATATATATATCGACGATCTTTAATTAATTACTTAAATAATATTATTAATAATAATAATCTCTGAGCATTAGCGTCGTATATACGTATTTGGAACAAAATTTACTGACTATAGTTTATCGCATTATCTTTATTTTTAGCTTCTTCTTCTAGATTTAATTTAAAAAATCCAAATAATATAATTAAATACATAACTTTCCGTACAATCTCTATGACAGAGATGGGGAACTAGCGGCATTTTTTATGTTGGTATAAAATGCAGATGAATAATGTATTACTATAAGAATATTGTAAATCAGTATGTTTTACTTCGAAAAGATCGATGATCGAAAGATCAATGCAGCTTTTCCAGTATTTTAGAAAATGGATATAACCTTTTTTATTTAAAAACAAATCCCCGTCCTTGATCTATGACAATTTTTTTCATTTCCAAAGATTATATTAATATTAATATAATTTTCAGAATATTACGAGACGATTACTATCGATCGGTTATAATTTATTTATTTATTTATTATTATTATTATTATTATTATTATTATTATTATTTTTTATAACAAAAT
>NW_014569564.1:1385288-1411987 GCF_001313835.1 Polistes canadensis | reverse complement strand
AAAGAAAAAACAAAGAACATTTTAAAATATAAAATTTTTCTTTTTTAAGTTATATAATTAACGTAAAAAAAAAACAAATGATTGTTATGTCATAGAATTATCTGATAATTGTCCATATATTATATACATTGAATATACATATAAACGTATGTATATTCAAGAAATTTAACATACATATAAAATACTATGAGCATTAGTATTTTATACAAAATTAAAATAATTATAGAATGTTCTGACATAGAAGAAAAAAAAATATTGCCGTTCAAATACAAGATCATAACATAAATAAATTCGATTATATTAGCTTAGAATTAGAACATGATTATACTTGCAACTGAACTTATTTATGTATATGTGTATATGTTTTAAAACCTAATGTAAGAGTACTAATTATTGGAAAAATATCATAAAATATTATGATGCTAATATTATATTGTTCTTTATCATCGATAATATTAATGAAGACTTCATGAATTATTGTATTAATCTTATCAAATAATAAAAGCAAAATGATTTCGGTGAAAAATACTGTAACTATCACAACAAATGAAAGCTAATTGCCAATTCTTAACGCACAATATAACATGATCTGTATAATAAATGACCTATAAAAAGATAAGGATCACTAATAATGAAATCCTATCAAAGGAACTGTCACTTGTTCTTTTCTAATGTAACCGTTTAGTTAATTTCATTTAGAAACATTTAGAATTTGTCATATAGAGCAAAATATTTCGTCTCTTTAGTAACTTTCATATTTACTATGATTTCTTTTCCTTTATTCTTTTTCTTTTTTTTTCTTTTTCAGCATATATAATATTAATATTAATATATTTATTTTATAATAGCAGTATCATGATTAAGGCCGTTAGAGCTGACAGTAGGCATTTGCAGTATAAATATAATCTAAACACATATTTTACCTATGTAATATTATTTCATTAATACCTATATTTTTTCTTTTTTCTTTCTTTTCTTTTCTTTTTTTTTTCCTTTTCTTATTGTATTGAAATTATGCTGCCAATTAATATATACATAGTACGTAGTAAAATTCGTATGTACAATGGCATGTGAGCTTGTAATGATGCTGCATTGAAAAAGGTAGTTGGTGTATTTAACAGTCAAACGAGCTGTACTTCTAACTTCTGGAAGCATGTAGTTTCCTTAAGATTTTAATAAATATTACGATATATTCGTTATTCAGAAAATATAAAGGCAGGTAATCAGTTATAATATTGAAATACTGGTTAATGTATATTCTATAAGTCATTGAAATAGATTTATATAAATCGTTAACTATTTAGGAAAAATTAAGAGAAATATTATATATCGTATGGGGAAAAAAAGGAAAATATTATCAAAAGATATGCAATTAGCAAATATTTGTGACCTTCTTAAGATTCCTTTTTTTTTTCTTTTCTTGAACGATCGCTATCGTCTTTTTCCTTTTATTTAGACGATTTATCGTCAACATTGTCAGCTGCATTTACATCCATTACGTATTTGGCACTT
Organism: Polistes canadensis; assembly: GCF_001313835.1. Lineage (NCBI taxonomy): Eukaryota > Metazoa > Arthropoda > Insecta > Hymenoptera > Vespidae > Polistes > Polistes canadensis. The sequence goes on along the minus strand of NW_014569564.1, from coordinate 1,410,475 downwards.
TTAGAATGCCGAAAAAGAATCGATACTCGTAGCAAAGATGAATACATGAAAAAATAATGAGAGTTAATGAAGAAATATATTTTCTTTTCCCGTAAAGAATTTTAGTATCTCTATTTTGTTGTATGGGAGCGCTTTCATATTGCTTTAAGTTCTACACATTGAAACACCTACTGCCATTTCTTATTTTGATTTTTGAGAATAATTTTATATTATCATAGTTACTTATAAGTGATAAGATCTTGAAATAATTATTAATCCAAAAATCATGTAAACAAACTTTTGATCAAATTCAAGTTTGTCAATTTTCAATGATATATATATATATATATATATATATATATGTATGTGAGTGTCAATGACTATATTTATTCTCTTAAAATTTCGTTTAAGTTCTCTGATCCTTCATTTACAATTGTCATAATATATCCAGGTACGTATATTATATCGTGCAAGTATTTTTCTTCAAAATACTTAAAATATATATAGATATATATATAATATAGAAAATGAAATTAAAATTGTATTTTATATTTTATAGGAACATCCGTCTTGGAGGGTTCTTAGTTGAAATGCAGCAACAACTTTCAGTATTTATTTAACACTCTTTCGAGGCCTACCACGTTGTTTAGTTTCACTGCTTACAGTTTGATTAAGAGTTGATCGTTTGGCAGTATGTGTACTGGTTACTTTATGCACAGTTCTTCCTACTTCTATTTTATATAAATCTAAAGAAATATCTTCACTTTCAATCGCTTTTCTAGACCGCCGTGTACGTCCAGCTATTCGTTCCATTTCGTTAAACTTAGTTTGTAATCTTTTAGCAAATTCAAAATCTGCTTTTTCTTGGAGAACTAATCTTTCTATTCTTTCTTGTTCTTTAATTACTTCTTCGTTTGATAAAACATTCTCATTGACTATTTTAGCATTATGGGCATTATAATCTGATATTGTTTCTTCTGATGCAAGACATGGGTTTAATCGATCATAATTATGTTTATTGTTGTTAGGATTTTCTTTACTTAAAACCTCTTGATCATATTTTGGGAAAGAATTATTGACTACTGTTTTGATATTTCTATTTGACTTTCTTAATCCATGAGTAGTAGTGTTGCATTGTTTATTGAGACTATCTACATCATCTTTTATATTTTCACTTTTGATTCTTAATGTAGGCTTGTGTGAACAATTCAACTTTATCCTTTTTTGTACAGTAACTGCAGATTGTTCACTCGTTGATGTTTCATTATTACTTTTTCTAGATAAAGCTCTTTTCCTTATACTTCTTTTAGTTGTAGATTTCCTTTCATCTTCGCTATCTACTTCCAATATTTTGTCTTGTTCAACTTGTGAATTTTTTCTTTTGACATTTACTTTCCTCTTTTTAATTCTTTCCGCAATATTTTCTACAGCTAGATTATCCCTACTACCTTCTTCCTGTTCGTTACATTCTAAACGTTCCTTAGGATTATTCAATGAAGAATCAAAACTCGTTACAATATCATTTACCTCTTCTTTATCTAATGTTAACTCGATATCTTTTCTTTTTAACAACATATTTTTCTGTCTCTTACTTTTTCCCACCATGCCATTCTTTATTTGCGATTTCCATGTTTTTTGGACCTTTCCTGAAGTTACATGCTCATCTAAGATTTGCTTTTTACTTACTTTAGTACCATTAATTGTTTTATTTATACTCTTGGCATAATTCTTATTACTATCAAATGATAAATCAGGAACCAATTCAAGTCTGCGTATAGCATCATGTATCTGAGACTTAAATGATTTATTATTGAATTGATGGGTAAGAGAAGTTGATGGATGTTGTTCAGCTTCATTTATTTTCTCTTTTGAATTACACACAATCTCTTTTATTTTCATATCTTGCCTGATTTTACCTATAATATATTATACATTATATTAATATTATTAAATAATTAATATTTTTTTATTATTTTTATTATTTTTTAATCATGTTCTTTTTGAATACACACCTTTAAAAGCACTCCATGAACATCCAATAATTCTCTTTAAATGAGTTGGAGATGGAGCCTTTGGTAAAGCATTAGATATTCTTTTTAAAACAGGTATCACTCTAACCAATCTTGGTTCAATTTGTTTTCCATCTATATATTTCATTATAAGAACAACATATTAACAAAATTGCATAATTGCATAATATATATTATATAACAAACAGATAGAATACTATGAAAAGCATTATACCTATGGACATTTTGAAAGGTGTTCGTGGCATTGCCTTAATAGGTTTAAAGTGATGAATTTCTTGATTGATACTATCATGACTACCTGCACTTTCTGCACTGCCAATTCTTTCATCGCCATTTCCCGAAGTGACACAAACTTCTACGCCTAAACTTTTTTTTTTACTATTTAAAACGTCACTGGGTACACGTAATTCTTCTTTGCTCTGCATACCATAAATTTTGGAAGTAGAACACCCTGGCTCCAAAGAATAATTTGAAGTTCCAGGCTGAGTAAATTTAGTTACCACTTGATGTTTTAGAGTTCTTGCAATAGTGTTATAAATAGGCATAGATTTTTGACAACAAAATTTAGCAGTAGAGTCTTTATATGCATTTGATGTATTTGGTTTTATATTGGATGAATATCTTTCTGCACGCATTTTAGATATTAAAGCAACATTGGACCGTCTCAACTCGGAATCATTTTTTAACTCTGGAATATTCATTTTTCTTGTTTCCAAACTTTGTCCATCAAATTTAAAAATTTCGGTATTAAGCAATGGCATTGACTTAATATCAAACTTGGATGTATCAAGAGGACAATTTGACACCGATGAAGTTACACATTCATTTTGATATAACTTCACCTCTTTCTGTTTATCTACTAGTTGCTTCTTTGCTAAATTCTGAGCTAGTAATTGATCTTGCGCTATTTGTGCAAATTGTTGCTCCTGTTCTTCGACTTGAATTTTTCTTATCAATGCCTCGCTAGCAATGTCTTCATTCTCTCTTCGACGTCGCATTTCTTCTTCAGCCATTTGAAGTTGTGCTTCATATTCTCTTCGAATTTCTCCAGCAGCACTAAGTATCTTACTCCTTGCTGATAATCCTATGAAATAAATAAATTAATTTCTCTCTTAACTAAATTTCTTTAAATCTAAATAAGAAACACGTACTATATAGTGATTTTAATGTGTTTAAGCATTATTGATAATAAGTACAATACATACGCATATGGGAATAATGTGTGTGTGTGTATTTGTGCGTGTATGTGTGTGATTTGTGCGTTATGTGTGTGTATTTGAGCGCGTGTGTGTGCACTTTAATGAAATTAGGGTTATGTTATGTTTGTTTATTGTTACGTTGTGTCACCCACCAACGTCTAATTCACTTTCTCCGTCATCCCCATTATATTTATTTTCAACCTCTTTGGGAAATTTAGTCCTGATGAGATCCCAAAGTGCATTGTTGACCAATGTTTCAGACTTGGTAGCTGTACGAAGCCAAGAACCTACACGAACTCTGCAAAGAGGACAACTCAGGCTGTTATGTTCAAAGGTTCCTTTCAAGCACCGTAAACAGAGGTTATGTGTACAAGGAAGTGTCACTGGCTCAATTAATAAACCGCGGCACACGGGACACATTAAATCTCTTATATTCACATCTGCGGAAGATCGCAACAATGAAATATCAAATAATTTTGACGTTCGTTTTAAATATGTCGCCATCTTTTCATATTCTTTCAGGGGGGTCAAACTCGAGCAAGAAAGCTAAAGTTTCAATTATATTGTACTAAAATCATAGGTGGCCTTAGTGTATTGAAAAAGTGCCATCTTACTAGTAAAAAATGAACTACTCAAATTTAACGCTAATTCTTGTGACAATTTATTTAGCATCAATTAGCCAATTTTTATTCTCCTAAGATATTGGATAAAATCATTAAGGCTTAGTTTTTAATATTATTTTTGGTTTTTAGATGATGCTTTATATAGATATTAACGCCATCTGTAATTTTTTCTGTAGGTAAAATATCATAGAATCTCTATACTTTTTGATACTATTCAGTTTATAATCTATGGAAGTTATTATACGATACAATTCAATTTATACGAATTTAACTACGTATTCCAATTGTGATTAAATAGTGAATCTAACAAGGGTTACTATTAGCAACATTATGTCTCCGAGATTAAGGAAACGTAAGATATAAACACTAATATTTACAGTAATTCAATGTCATAAAGACAATCGTATAACATGTGTCCTATATTGTTTGCGTCGGCTTGGCTGTAATACCAAAATGGCGGTTATTTTGAGGAAGATAAACTTATAATTAACAGTATATCAAGAAATTGCCTTTTATATTAAGATATATCTTTGAAATTGTATTTTTATTTCTTTGAATAATTTAATCTTTTTACAATATTATACTATTTCTAATTATACGTTTATTGTTATATATAAATTCTAATAATAATAACGCTGCTTGATATTTCATACATCTTTTTCAATTGCAGGTCGTACAATGGATACACCCGGTGTTACCACAAGAAAAAGAGCTAGAACACTTAATTTGAGAAATAAGAATTCTAACTCTTCGCAAGATTTTGAGAAAAATATTGAATATAAGAAAAAAAGTGAAATCAATGTTTCACTCCAAAGAATGAAACAACCGAGAACGATAAATTCTTTAAATAAATCATTTTCAGAAAAAAACACAAGCTTAGAAAAATCAAAGAAAAGTTATACTTCCAACAGGTTTAGTATGATTAAAAATCTTAAGCCAAAGGCAAATAAATCTATTGTACATAATGATTCTGTAAGTGATATTGAGAACGTAACGTGTGAACTATTTAATGATCCATCTTTCAATTTGGGTATGAATAATGAACAGAAAAGCATTCAAGACTTATCGCTAAATAAAATTGTTACTCCTAAAAGTAGTCCTATTTCAATAACTTTAACACCTCAGAGGACTACCAAGACGCCAAAAAAATCACCTTTACATTTAAATTCTCCTAAGACGCATTCTAGAGTCTCTCTTACAACATCAAAAACACCTAGAAAATTAATGCTTTCTGTTCATTCTCCTACTATATTTAATAAATCTGAAAAATCTTCAAAAAGCAGAAAAAGAATGAATGAAAGTACATTAAGTAATGATTCAATGAGTAATATTAAAGTAAAATTAAACAAATTAAAGATAAATCAAAAGGAAATTCGTTCATCTTCCAAAAAGATATTAAGGTTATCTAAATCTCCAAAAATTGTATTAAGATCTCCAAAAAAGTCTAAAAGTAAATCATCAAAAATGAGATTATCTAGTAAAAAAAATACGAGCTTTACGATATTAAACACAAAAAAATCCCCGAAAAAGGATATATCAACAAAAATCTCTAATCGTTCCAAGAAAAATTATGTAGTTAACAAATCATTGTCGAGAAAAGCAGATAACTTAGATATAACTTCGACAAATTCAAATAATCTATCTGCTTTATATAAAGAAATAATATCAAAAAAGCCAGTGATAATACTTGAAAGAATCCCATTATTGGAAAACTTCATTCGATCATCTAAGTCCATAAATAATCAACACCTAATGAATAGCACGTTTAACGTCAAACAAATAGAAAAACAATTGTTTAATATTTCAAATTCTTTAAAAACTTTATTTTCATTATGTCCAACAAAAAAAGAAGAATTAAATAATATAAATACTTTAAATTTAACATCAAGCCCAAAAATAAAAAGTAAATCGCATCTAAGAGTAAGTGATAATATGTTACTTCATTTATCACCAAAAGCATCAAGTAGTCCTGTAATTGAAAAAAGAATACATAGAATGTCTATTGGTTTCAATTTGACTAATAAGACAAATAAATTTTATAATAGCAGTCAAAATAACACTATTAATGTTAATGAAAAGAAAACTAATATAGCAGATCAGACATATGAGCTTCTTGAGCCAAAAACTCCGTGCTTACAAGTACAATGCAGAAAACGTAAAGCAGCAGAAAAGAACTCTAATAATGAAAGAGATACAAAAAGAACATGTAAAGTTCATTTTGCTGCTTCAGAATCTTATATTAGTAGATCGCGGATAACAACATTAAATAATATAAATGCTGAGCTTAATTGTCCTATTTCATTATTCAAAACAAGATCTGTATCCAATAGTTCAACAAATAAGAATACACAGAATTCTGAAATTAAAAGATCTCTTCTTAACAATACTAGACAAATAGAAAAGACACCCTCATCTACATTAAAAAAAACAAAATTTATTGGAAGTGAAGTGAAAAAAGGTGAAATATCATTTAAAAAACAATTCAATTTAAATACAATAAATTTGAATATTTATATGTGTATGTGCGTGTGTATATGTCCATATGTAATGATATAAATTATATTTAATTGCAGATATCAAACTACATAGTGCCACAAAAATTCCAAATTTTCATGAAATACACACAAAATTGTTCTCTAAAATGGAATCTCTTGTAGATAATAGACTTCGCCTGAGAAAGCAACATAAAGCATTAAGTAATGATCATATAATAAAGTCATTTAAAATATTATATAATACATATTAAAGTTTATGTGAATTAATTATGCATTTATTGTTCACAGAATTACTCAATGTTTCAAAATTAAATACACCAAAAAATGTAAAACCTTTGCCAACTAAAACAAAAAATGACAGTTACAATAAATTTGGTTTTAAGATAAGGAAACCTGAAGCCACCAACATTGTTTTAACAAAAAAACCGCCAAATCGGCAGTAAGTAAAAATATTTAAATTATCGTCATCTTTTTATTATGTGCAATAAATATATATATATATATATATATATATACATATGTTTGTAGACAAGAAAAACGAGAAGAAAATAGAGTGTTATTGAAAGGTGTAAGAACAAATAGGCGATTTGAACTACAAATGAAAATGCGTAACTTATCTAACTAAGTAATATTAATAGATATTTTTTAATATTACTCAATATAAACCGCTATTAAGTAAGAGAAAAACAATGGTTAATTTGGACTATACTTTTTGTTATAACATTTTAAACAGTCATTCGTTGATTATTTTATTTTTCATTGTTTACCTAATATTTCAAAAAAATATATATATATACTAAACCAAAATATTTAATTAATTAACAAAATTTGACACATAGAGATTATTCTAATATATTATAGTTTTAAATATTAATACAGTATTACTTTTAGAATCTTCAAAAGACTCTAAAGTATCATATTCTTTATATATATATATAAAAACATAATAATCTTCACATATCTTAGTTTATATGATTATTTTTTAATTTAATTATAACACCTATTTGTGTACTTTCTACTTACTCACTTGCTGTATGTAACTGTAATGAGAACAGTAAAAGTAAGAATGAACGTTCTATTGTTTTAATTTACTCGCGTAATATAAACATTTTACAAATAAAGACTAATGTGCGGATCTACATATTTAGGAATGTTTAAGAGACAATTAAACGTACATATTTGCGAATTGCCAAAAATCTCTGATAGCAATTTGCCAAAGTTACCACCTAATGCAAATATTTTTACTCGTTGGAAACGTAGTTATACAAAATTAATCTTAGTCTCGGCGAAACATCCACTTACAAGTTTTTCTCTGCGCAGTCGTGCTGCTATAGCTTTTGAGAAAAGAAGACATGGTCGTTCATTGCTTTGGTGGATAATACATCCATACAGCACTTTAAGGTATCGTTAAAAAGATGTGTATAATAATTACATTATAAAACATGTAATCTTTCAGATTTTTCTGGGATCTATTGATGATAATTACATATTTGTATATTTTCATCATGGTACCATATATCATGACATTTCATAGAATAGCTAAAAACACAGATACTGAATCGTGGATAATTGTTTATCCAGCATATGTAGTTTGTATAATTGATATAATCCTTAATTTTATAACTGGATATGTATCAACCGACGGTAATGAAATATTTCTGAATCCTGTTTTAATAGCACGGTAAATTTATAAAGATTTTTTGAAGAAAATCTCGATGACAGAAAATTAGATATATTTAATAATATTATTTATCTTCAAGGAATTATGTAAAAAGATATTTTTTCATAGACCTTGTTTCCTCTATTCCTTATACTTGGTTTTATAAACAACGCATATTGCCACCTGGACCTAATTCAAATTCCATATTTCTTTTACTCGAGATCTTGCCTATATTAAAGATTATAAGATTAGGTACACTGTATCATTATCTTAGACAACTTAATATTGTAAGTTTCTATAAGATAACAATATTTTCTAATGTATTATTTAAATAAGCTAAAAAGAATAATATATTCGTTTAACAGACTTTTGGATGTTCTCATGCCAAAAAAATAATTACTTGGCTTATTATCCTGACTTTATTAATTTTTCATTGGAGCAGCTGTTTGTCTTATCTATTTCCATATATTGTAATGCATATAATCGGAGATAGTATGGAGGTATGAAGATTCAACGATTATTACAATTATTATATTTATAATATATTAATGATTTGTAGAACTCCGGAACATATTTAATACACACAGGATTATATAAACAATCTGATTGGATTATTTATTTACAATCTTTGCATATTGGTTTAAGTAATTTAATTGGATTTAATTTTATTGAATTCCAATCATTTGGAACTTTAGATAAAATTACTCACTGTATATTACTTACCTTTGGAAAAGGCTACATGATTTGCACGATTGGAAAGTATAATAATTCTTTTTTAATGTAATATATTTTTTATTAAAATTAATATTTCAATGTATTATAAACAATAGTGCTTATCTTGCAATTATTTGAATCGTTGGCTGAATCAGAGCTAAAATACCATGAAATTATACACGGTGTAACAAATTATGTTAAAGAAAAAAAACTTCCGAAACATCTTCAAGATAAACTTCTTGCTTATTACGAATACAGATTTCAAGGGCATTTTTTTAAAGAGCAAGCTATATCAAATACTCTTTCTAGTCAGTTTAAAAAAATACAAGAACTATATGATTTTCAAATTTTAATTGTTAAAGAAAATTTGCATCAATATATATTTTTTAGATCATCTTAATCAAGAAATTATGATACATAGTAGTCATGGTTTATTAGAAACTGCAAAAATACTTCAAAATTTACCACCAAATGTGCTTGGAAATTTAATTGGTAACATTTAGATTAAATAACAAAAATTAAAATTTTATTTCAATAAAATTGTAGGTAAAAATTATTTTTTTAAAGTAATATTTTAATTTTTTTTTTACAGTGGTTTTAAAACCAGTTATTTACATGGAAACCGATGTAATTTATAAATATCATAAAGAAGGTGATTGTATGTACTTCATAGCTAGTGGAACAGTTGCACTAATTACTTTTTGGGGTAAAGAAGTGAGTAATAACAATTGATTTAATTACAAATAGATCGTATAATATTATATTATTGTATATGTATTAATAAAATAGATTGTATTCATTTATTCAGATTTGCCATCTTGAAAGTGGTGATCATTTTGGTGCCGAAGTTTTACTTAATTCTCAAAAACGAAGATATGAATCAGTTTTAGCTTTAGAAGTGTGTGAACTTCTACGTTTGGATCGTCAAAATTTTAAACTTGTTGTTCCTCGCGAATCTGAATTATTCAATAGAATTGAAAAAGATACAATGAAGAGAATTAAGTTAATTGAAGAATTGGAAAAGCTGCATCAAAGGTCTGAAAAAGCAAAAAAATAAATTAAAAAAAAAAAAGGGAAAAAATCATTTAAAATATCGAATTTCATATACTATTTCATTTTTATGTATAATTTAATTAAATAATTCATTAATTTAAATCGTCATTCGCGCGCGTATAATTGCAATTTTAATTTTATATTTAATTGTATTACTAGCGCCACGTTGCGCCTTAAATAAGAACTAAATCACGTTATTCTTAGTCCAGTTTAATCAGATTTGGTTAAGTTAGATTTCCGTTCCAGGAAAGGTTAACGTTCAAATTAATTTATTAATCATTTTATATATACAAATATTTTTAAAGAAATAATTTATTTCAATTATTAATGAAGACGGCTACACATCAAAGACTAGTTATGGTTGGCGATCGCGATGGGCAAGTAGAATTCAATTAAATATTTTTACGAATAGTTAAATATGGAAGTTTGTTTATAAACAACTGATATTTATTAAATATCTTTGATGTAAAACAATAAAAAAGTTAAGAAATATTATTAAAAAATATATTGAAATTTAGTGAAAGTAAATTAAAGTTGATGCACCTAATTTTAGATTGAAAGAACTTTTAAGACGACGATTGGTGGAATGTGGATGGAGAGATCAGGTTAAATTAATCTGCAAAGAAATAATAAAAGAACATGGTCACGATATAACTTATGATACGCTACTTTCTATGGTAACAAGTAAAGCACGAACACTTGTACCTGATTCTGTCAAGAAAGAACTATTACAAAAAATAAAAAATCAGCTTGTAGCTCAAGAAGAAAAATTGAAAATGTAAAAATCTTACAGATTTTGTGACTTTCTTTTGTTACATTAAATACGACTTACATACTAAATCTATGTATATATAGATATTTTTAATATTTGTTCTATATTATATAAACTAAAAGAGCTATATTTAAACAACATGATTTTTAAATAGTAATTTTCAAAACTTTGATATAATAAAATCGCAATAACATTGTATTAGACAAAAAATTGATCTTACCATAGTTAGTATTTCTTTAAATTTAGATTGTAGGACTAATCTGATAATAAAAAATATTTTATATCTTTTGTAAATAATTTGAATTGTATCTTGTTTATATTAATACGTTGAGTGTCATGCGAATTTATAAGAAAATCCCCATCAGGCCATTTGCGTTACTTAGAAGTGCGCTGATATTGTAATATAGCCATTGTTTCTTATTGTAATAGAAAATATTTGCGTTTAGAACAAAATGCTTATGGATATTCATTCAACATGTTAAGTGCCAAGTTTGTTTTGTCTTGCTTATCGTTTGCTTTCATCGAAATAGACTTGCGGTCGGGGATCTTTTTAAGTTACGATAAAACAATACAAAAATTTTAGAAATGTCTTATGTTTATATTGTGTTATCTGTGATTCTTAGTCCAGTGCAAAAAAAAATCTTTCTTTAGCCTTAAATGTGAAAATGTCAGTCGAAGAGTATGAAAGCGATAGTAGTGAAATTATTTTTTCTAAAAAATGGCGCAAAGTGATTGTTTTTTCGTCATCAGAGGAAGAGGAGGAGAATGCCGAAAAATGGCATGATCCGAGAGGTGATCAACCAAAGCTTATGCCTTTTACCAGTCCTTCTGGGTTTATAATTGAAAATTTGAATATAAGATCAGATGTAGCAATAGAAACTTGCTATGAACTATTTGTGCCGAATCAATCGTTCGAGGAAATCGCCGAACAAACGAATTTATATGCATCACAGCAATTAGAAGATAGATACTCGCAACGTTTGAGCAAGTGGACAGTGACAAACAAAAATGAAATAAAAAGATTTTTTGGGCTAATTCTATGGATGGGGTTAGTTAAATTACCATCATTACATTTATATTGGTCCCATGATCCTGCATATATGCAAACATTTCCGAAAAAAATCATGTCCAGAAACAGATTTGAACTATTGTTGAGAATGATACATTTTGCAGACAACAGAAAGAGTAACGGTTCCAATCGTTTGTACAAAATACAACCACTTATAGACACTTTAGAAATAAATTTTAAAAAATATTACAATCCAACAGAGGACATATGTATTAATGAATCATTGATTCCGTTTCATGGCTGTATTATATTTAGACAATATTTGAAACAAAACCGCTACAAATATGGAATTAAAATATTTAAGTTATGTTGCGGATCTGGTTATACGTATGCCCTTCATGTATACATAGGGAAAACTCTAAAAAAGGAAAACACTATGCCCACTAAAATCGTAATGTCTCTTTGTAGAGATATATTCGATAAAGGACATACGCTGTATACCAGTAACTGGTATACGAGTATAGAATTGGCGAACAAATTAATTGATAAAAATATTCATTTAGTGGGAACATTACATTCAAGTCAATGGAATCTTCCACAGCAAGTAATATTGAAAAAGTTAAAACAGGGAGAAATTATTGCAAAGGAGAATAAAAAAGGAATAACCATTTTAAAATGGAAAGATAAGCGGGATATCTTACTTCTGTCAACAAAGCATTCATCAGAAATGGTGAATGTTAAAAGTCGATCAGAAGACAAGTTGAAACCACAAATTGTAGTAGCCTATAACAGAGGAAAGGCAGCTGTCAACTTATCTGACCAAATGAATGCCTATAATAATCCACTACGCAGATCTATGAAATGGTATAAAAAGCTAGCCTTTGAGCTTTTATTAAATACTGCAATTCTGAATGGTTACATTTTATACAAAAATATCACAAAGAAGAATATCAGTATCAATGAATTTCGGACGAAATTAGCTGTATATCTCACAAATTGCTGGGACGAAGATATTCCATCTAACAGTATTGTAACTACTTTTAAAAAACAACAACACAAACTTGAAAAAAAACCTGGAAAAGTCTCTAAAATGCGAAAATATTGTAAATTATGCTATGAAGAAAGTGCGGCACTATTTGGTAGAGAAATGGCCAGAAAATCTACTAAACAAGTTACCACATTTTGTAATACCTGCAAAGGACAACCGTTTTTATGTTTACCGTGTTTCAATAAAATCCATTAAAAAAACACCAGTTTGATAAGAAATATTTAAGTACATTAATGATACGATCCTGTAATAAATAAAAATGAAATTAATTTTTAGTAACTTTTAAGTAATTACTTAAAACAATGTAATTAAAAAAATATAATTTTTTTAGTTTTATGTCGTAATTTACACTGTTAGTCACCAGTGATAGACCTGATCTGAACGAAAAGTTCAATGTCAGTCACTGATGACTGACATGACACTTAACGTATTAAGATATGTATGTATAAATGGTATTTTATTATTACCATATAAAGAGTATTTTTTTAATACTAAAATTAAATAAAGAAAAATTCTATAAAAATTAAACATTGATAGAATAATATATAATTTAAAATTGATGTAGCAATGAAATTTTCTTTTATTCATAGAGAATGGAAGAAACACTATTTTAAAAATAAAAATATTGTAATATCTAAACTTTAAATCTTTTAATATCTTCAGGCTTAATATCTATTCTAAGAGATGCAATTTGTCTAACTTCAGCAGGAGTTAATCTCCATGCTATTGCATCTGCTCCACAATAATCAGCCAATTCCTCTACTTTTTCTATACTCAATATAGTGGCTATTTGAGTTAAACGTGCAAATTTATCACGCACAGACCATGATGTTGCTGCTGCTAAATAACTGGCTAATGATCTAATTTCTTTATCTAAAATAAGTCCGCCAGCCTGGAAAAGTAAGATCTGTTAATAAATGTGAATATGTAAATATATGTACACGTGGATAATTATTATATTATATTAAACGAACGCATACTCTGTTAAAAGTCGATTTCAAAATAACTTTTTCTAAACGCGCTGTAACTTCTTTAGTTAAAATACCAATAAGAGCATCATAATTTGATGTTGTTAAATTGCTCTTAAAACCTTGAAGTAAACCTTCTAAATTAGTGACTAAAATTTGTACAAAAGGTTCATCCGTTTCGTATCTTAATAATTCATCCTAAAAATATAGATAATTATTCTATCTAATATTAAGTCATTTTATTAATATTTTGATATCATGTGTAAATAAAGACTGATTTAATATAATTTTGTATTTCATACCAACCTCGTTAATATGATGATCTATGGACAAAAATGCATCTACCCAGGGTGTTACTCTAGGTTTTACGGCACTTACACGCAATTGCTCTAACCCATAATCAGTAACAGCTCTTAAAATAGAAGTTACTCCTTTTAAACCGGAAAGACAACTATCTATTTTTCCTATATCTTTTTCAGCCATATTAGGAAATGTTGTATCTATTTCTGCACTCAGAGTTTTGCATAACGTTTCAACGTATTCAATACTAACATCTGTATTGTTTAAATATGCCTAAAGTAATGAGTACAAATTAATGTTAATTTAGACATTGTTACTAATATGTAACTATATATAATAATTGAAGTATCGCTTATATTACCAAGAACATAAGACGAGCAAGTTCAGTGTCTGACGTTTGTAAACGTCCATGTTGTATACTTGTTTGCAGAGCACTATACGCTTGCGTTAAATCTAAGTATCCTGCTGAATATCCTTGGCGTAATCTATTCCTTAATCTGTTGGCAAATTCTCCTTCTAATATATCACAAGCTATATTAATAACAGCACAAACACCATCTATACTCCAACTTGATATAGAACGTCTAAATACATAATACAAATTTATGTTATAGTTTATTTACTCGTCAATAATTGTTAAATTATAAATTTAAATAGTACCTTATACATTTTTGTACTATAAAAAAAACATCGTCCACCATACTAGATATTTGTTGATCTTGCTCTAACGTGTCCATACCAACAGCTTTATTGACATTTTCTTCCAAGAAATATCTTTCTAAAGCAAGATAAGCACCTATAAGTTCTTGCATATTATGAGCTAATTCGGAATTGCAGATGTTCCTTTCAAATTCATTTAATTGATCCGTACATTGTGTAGCATTTGTAGTACTAATTTCTATGTCATTCTAAAAATAAAAAATAATTAAATACTTACGATTTTATTGGTATGAATACAAAACACTCACCTTAACTCTTCTTCTTAAGAAACGAATATATAATTCTGCCCTTGAGTGCATTATAGTGATTTCACCTAATAAGAGATCGAGCTCTTTAGGATCAATTCTTTCTGAATTTGGCTTTCTGACATATTCATTTATCATTTGTACTTTCTTAGATATACTTCTGTGTTTCATAAATTCTGCAACAATTTTTTTAACTTGCCTATATAATAATATATACATATTAATTTGTTTGGTCAAAACAAAGATATCCGTTATATATATATAGATTTTCAAAGTTAACTTTCATTTTACCTATCACATTCTTTTTGTAATATGGATACAGTCATTAGAAGTCTTCCAGGTCCATAATATGTTTCTATTATAGGTTGATGTACCTCGACAATTCGAGCTATTCCTTCAAATAATAATGTCATAGTATCCGCAAATATAACTGACGCTCGTTTATCATTATTTTTTATCTCCAAGGCAGCCTTTAAATTTTTTTGTGCTGTGTCATGAAGCTAGAAAATAAAAAAAATTTTTACGAATATAATAAATGTATTTATTTATATAGTCACAAACGACAAAATAATTACCTTTGTACACAAATAACTACAAAATTTTTTCAAACCTTCTAAATGCATTCCCAATAATGGAAATATTTTAAAAAATCTTTCAACAGATGCTAGATCTTCAGATTTCACTGCTTCATCAAACTTGTGCGTAACTACTGTTCTCAGTTGTACAGCTGCTTGTTGCAACGTAAAAAGAGAGCTACTAATAGTACTAGGATCTCCTGATACATCTTCGGCTGTTCTTTCAAGCAATTGTTGATCCATTGACAGATACCGATGAACATGTGCAGCACCTTGCTCGTAATCTTCATTTTGTAAAGCTGTTGCAACACCTTCGCTACATAATTGTAGATCTAGTATATCATTAACTCTTCTTTGACATTCGCATACTCTGCTCTATAAAGAAAATATTTTACTGTTACATATTTCTTTACAATTTTAATCATAGCATCAGTTAATTCTTTTTACTTACTCTCGCTAAATCTAATTGTCGTACTTTAGAGCTTACATTTTCAGCTAATTCGTTTGTATGTACAATCATATTTCGAAATTTCTCTGCCTCACCACGAATAAAAACAACCTTAGGTAATACTTTATTTATATTTTGTAATTTAGATTCTATATAACAATGTCTAGACAATAAGTTGTCTAACTTTTCTTTCACAATTATCTGAAATAAATTTTTCAAATTGTTAATTAATATTAAATATATTATTTTATTATAATAAAACAATGTTTTAACCTCATTTTCTGACAGTTTATTAAGCATTTGCTGAATATTATTCTCTTCTATTGGCACACTCATCTTATTCACGAATTATTAAACGATTTATACAATAATAAGCGAAAATTAAAATCTGTTAAAAGAAATTCATTTATATACGTGGTATCTATATTGTCAGTAAATGTGAAATAATTTTCGTTAAGTCCATACTTATCGATAGAGAAAATATCAATGTTAAGTCGATAAGAAAGATAACTGTGATAAATTATTTTTTTTCATGACACATTGATCAGTCAAATAATTTTTTTTAACAAAGTTTTTTACTAAGCTATTATTCATTACAAAGTTCGAATAATACGATTAATTGATATATTTGAGAAATTGGATAATAAATTAGTAAGACGCAACTTGTAAGTTACAACAGTGTAAGTGTTATACTTATTATGTCTCAAAGAAGTAAAGTAATACAAATGTATAAAACGGTAAGATTATTTTTTGAATTATTCTTAAAATTTTTATAAATATGTATATCTTTATAATTATTTATTATTTATTTTCCTTTTTATTGTAGCTTTTGTATATGGGACGTGATTATCCAAAAGGTTATGAATATTTCAGAGTGAGATTGAGAAGAGCTTTTAATAAGAATAAAGAAGAACGTAATCCTGAGCAAATAGATAAAATGATAGCACATTGTAATTTTGTTATTAAAGAATTGGAAGCTTTGTATATGCTACGCAAGTATAGAGCATTAAAAAATAGATATTATAATCAACCCTAACCTAAATTAAAACTATTATAAATATCATTGTATACTATATTATATATTCTTCTATATTCATTATTAGTTATATTATGTGTATATATATATATATGTATATATGTATAATATATATGTTATTTAATACTATTTTACAATGTAATGTAAATAAACATGATAGGTAATTTTATTATTATAACTTCATTTTACTTGTATATGATATAAAATTATATTATAAATATTATTTTTAATACTATATTATATAAAATGTATAATAGTATACAGTAAAATTTTAAATAATATATAATAAAGTATCTCTAAGTCTATATTTAAAAAAAGATTATTATGTAAAATTGTTTATATATTCAGTAATTTTATTTTCGCCATAAGCGTCGGTTTAATTACAGATAAGAACTAAAGATTGAGTAGCAGTAGTTTGATTATGCTGTCAAAGAAGATATAAATGTTTTTTTTTATAAAGTATACGTATATGAATATTAGTTTATGTTATATATTTTAGTCAAGGAATAGAAAGCGCATCCCACGTTTGTGAAAACCTCGAAACATTCAATTTTTATAGTTTCGTATAAAAAATTCGATATTATTTTCTACATTATTTAGATAAAATTGAGAGTACTTTGCATATTATAATATATATTTATATTCGTTATCATGGCTGTATGTGTGGCTGTTATTGGAAAAGATGCAAGTATTTGTTTATTTTGAATTTATAGGTTATAAAAAAAATAGTGTCTTTATAAAATATAATTTTTTTTATGTGAAAATGTGAGTTGATAAATTATTTATTTTGTCATGAAGATTTTTCTATTCTATATAGTCTGATTTTTCTGTGAAAATTTTCGTAATATTTAATTTTGTATTTATATTTTTATAGAATTCTCCCAAATATATCAAATGTGCAGATGAGGCTCTTGCCTTGCAATTTCATTACAAAGTGCATACATCTATTGATATTATAGAAGAGAAATTGAATATAGGAAACAAAACAGCTGTTGATATTCGTGATTTGTATTTAGGTTTATTACTTACAACAGAGGAGTTTAAAATGTATGTATTTAATTTCATTCTTACATATAGAATTAAATAAATCATTAGTAACAAGAAGTTTTATTTTAGCTACGGTTATGCAACGAATACAAAAATTAAATTTGTAATAGTATTACAATCATCTAATATATCATTCCGAGATAATGAAGTAAAGACGGTAATAAAATTACATTATTTTGTAATATAGTATTATTATGCATTAAATGTAAAATCATTTATTAATTGCCTTACAGATATTTAAAAAATTGCATACTGCCTATTCCAATGCGGTTTGTAATCCATTTTATGTACCAGGTAGCTCGATTAAATCAAAGTAAGATTCATCATATTTTATTGTCTTTATTAAATACATTGACTTATATAGAATATAATCATAACATTAAATTTTTAATTTTTTACTGTAATATATATACATATATTTATTAATTATGTTCTTTAGGTCATTCGATTCATCTGTGACAGAGATAATGGGAATTATATAAACATATATATTCTTCTACTGAAATATTAGCAATATTATTAAATCATTCTTTAACTCTTTTAACTATAAATACAATATATGTTCAAAAGCAAAGAAGAAATATCATGAAACAACATTAATATGTTTTATTTTCATTAAGCAGCGAATTTTTTATTCGTAAATTCAATTGAACTGCATCATACATAAATTAACGAATATTTTTTTTTTATATTTGACATGAATCATTACGAGAATAATACATTAAAGTTGCTTACTCAATGTTGCTACTTCGAATACATTTTTTATTTGTAAAAAATTAACTATGACATTATAACATATTTTTATTGTACAATATATTATTATATCCAGAAATGCAACATTAAGTAAACAATCATTTAAATGATAACAAAAATAATGTGTAGTACATACACTGTTGTACGTACATTCTATTATCATCATCATCATCATCATCATATTAAACATCGTATAACATTATATAAAATATTTCTATAAAAATATAACTGTATTTCAATTAGAAAGTTAAAGCTTATTGCCATCATTGTTTTACATCATCAAAATTATAACTGAAATAGCATAAAATAATTTAAGTTAAAGATTAATAGTAACATTTTGTTTACTAATTAGTGTCAATTTAAGTTAAATATTGAAGTAGATTATTATTCTTACATACAATGGATTTTGTTGTTTTTCTCAGTATGACGTCTATAATTAATACATAAAATCAATTATCAGTTATATTTGTGATCAATATATAAAAAATGTATCAAACAACAGTATAAAAATAAAAGTAAAATATCTATGTGACATTTTTTATGTAATTGATATAATAATTCATTATTACTTTGCTATTACAATGTAAGAAGCATCGATGATTGTTCTTTACGTTGTAAAAATGATGTTCTTGACAATAGAATTTGATTTTTGTCGAATAATAAAGGTGTTTTTTCTGAACATCTTGAGTTTTGCCAATAATCACCACTGCTGCCATTTTTATTAGATTTAATAGTCAACATTCCTTTAGATCCATATTCAGTCTGTATGTATAGATACTTCTTTATTCTTGTTTTATCTTTATGTAGTCCATAATCACGTCGAGTAGTTGTTACAAAAGACGATGATAGTAGGTTAGCCTTTGCCATTCCTATTGATAATAAAAACCTATTGGAATATATAAATGCATACACTTTTGGTTCAATGTCATAGAAGAAAATGAAAATAAAATAAATATATAATATATATTTATATTTTTCAAAAACAAGATATTTGTCAAAACAATGGCAAATAGAAGAAGAAGTATATTTTTATAAAACATTCATGCATTTAGTTTTTAAATACGCATTAATTAACTTCATATTATTATTTCGATTAAAATAATGCTAGCCTTAAATATACATATTAAATAAAACTAAGTGCCTTTAAATTGTATGATATTTTTTCTTAAACATAGCAGAATGCTATGCTTAAATCCTTGAGTTAAGACCAACTAGATATTGCGCACGCGGATTTCTATTTATAAATAAACTACGATAACTACTACTTATTAATTAAGTCATTAAATTAACAAATAAACAAATAATCTGACACAATACAATAAATAAATATAATCGAAAGGCAGCATTTTGTACGCATATATTATTATGATTTATGTGGATGATTAATCCAGAAATATTGATGATATATTATCTATCACAGTCTACTGTCAAGATACATGGTTTTTAAGCTGACAATATTCTGGATAATTGACAGAAAGATTATTTGTTATTTTCATTTGAAATCGAACTATTTCATTAAATATTTTCGCTACACCTTGAAATTGTACGAATTAACGATTAATTGATGTTGTTCCTATGCTTTCTATTGAAAACATTCGTGTTAAATTACTTTTTTTTTTTACATATGTCAGCTTTTAATAATTATTACCAACTATTTTTGCTAAACTAGAGTTTCGATAAAAGGAACAGAAAAACGCTAGATTTTTGCACAGAATAATATATTCATAAAATGCCTTATTACTTGTCACGCCGAATACCGTTGATTTGATAATACATGAATACTTGTTTTACCGACCATTTTGGCATGTTGATTTTGCCGTTGGATCTTCGGTAATTGAATCAGCATCATTTTCACTATCTGTTTCCTTAACACATTTTATTAAAAACATAGATAATGCCCCAATTATTGGCGGTACTCCAGCCAATAAGAAAGGCAAATCATAGGAACCTATATGATAAAATGAAACACGTTAAAATGAGCAAATATACATAGAATATAAATGAAATAATAATGAAATATTGTTTTAAACATAAAGGATAATAAGTCCATTAATTTACCGGTATGATCGTATAAAAGACCAGCGATTGGTGGTCCTACCGTCAAAGGTATAGAACACATTCCTAATAAAAATCCAATTGCTTGAGTTGCACCCTCACGACCACAAATGTCGAAAGCAATTGGACCTAATAATGATATGAAACATCCATCAAATAATCCCATACTCAAAGAAATGATTAGTAAAATTTTAAAAGATGGTGTTACGGTAAGTAACATCGTGAGCATACCGATGCTTAGAAATGATACCTAAAAAAATATGAATTTTTGTTTATTATTTCTGTTTCTTATTAATGCACATATCATTTATAGTGTAATGATAGAAAAATATTACCTGTTGTAATAATATTCTATTTACTTTAGGCAAATCGGCAATATATCCGAATATTAATCGACCTATTCCAGAAGTAATACCAATACACATAACTGGCAATTTTCCATCAGAGCCTTTAAATGTGGTAGCTACAAATTTTCCGATATGTACGTATGGTACAAAATATCTAAAATGTAAAAAATGATGTTAAAAAATATGAAATGTTACTTAAATGATTATTGAGTATTATTCAGCATTATAAATAATTGAGCAATACCCAAATAAAGCAAGCGGAATAGAAATGGCCCAGACAACGTATCGTTTTCTTTTCCATATAGATAAATTAATAACTTCCTTCAAACGGTCTTGAAACTTCGTAGTTTGCGTTGTTCGATATTGCGGAGATTTCTTAACTGTAAAAAAAAATGTTATATTAGTTTTTTTTTCATTTGAACAAATTTTTCAAACTTTAGCGTAACTCTTTACTCACGTGGTATCGGTTTGAAAAGTAGCGCGCAAACCATGACAATTGAAGTTAACGCTGCTAAACTTCGAAACGTTCCTTCTAATCCGAAATGTCGTAAAAGGGTTTCCATCAGATATGGTACAAGTGTTGTAAATAAAGAACTACCAGCCGTAACTATGCCATTTACTAATCCCAGATATTTTTTAAAATAATGTCCTAAAATAACTAAGCTCGGTGTGTAAGCAAGACTTGCACCGAGCCCATACATAACACCATAAGTCAGATACAATAATTCTACCTGAAGCAAAAAATTATAGAATTTTCTAAATCGAATTTAAGTTCAATCTAATTTAAATTCATTGCAAATTATTTTAACGGAAAAAGGTACCTTATCAGAGAGCATCGAAGAAAGAAGCATACCACTTGATGCAATTGCACCTCCTAAAAAGGTAGTCATCTGAATACCAATTTTATCGGTGAGGATACCAGCGACCGGCGATAGGAAAAATGTCGTACCGATGGTCAATGATCCAACCAAAGCTGTTTAATATAAGAAAAAGAAAAAAAAGAAACGTATTTATAAAATATTTTAAGATCATTTTGCAACGTTAATTTTTATAATGACGAAACAAATCTACCAAGTGAATGAAGCAAACCTAAAGCGTTCAGATGCACACTGTAGGAGCGTGTCAATATTATGTTCTGATTGGTCGAAACGAGCTCTATCCTTTTCTTATTCAATTCGCGGATCTCTATTCAACTTACAGGACTGCAATATCTGGACCGAGCAAAATATATAGATACTTTCACACCTTATACGTACGTACGTACATATATACATAGATAGATAGATACACGCATACATAAATCAGTCTACAAGAATATCGTTTTGTTTCCATTCCGATTGTTATCAAACAAAATTTAAAACTATTTCTAATCAACTAATCGTCTTAGGACGGTTGGTTTTAAAGTTTTCATAAAGATTCAGGTCATATCAGTTATGAGATACGGAGAAGCTACCATTGAATTGCAATCCCTTAACTATGATTACTATGATTAATCAAGCTATAATTGACTGTTAATTTAGATGCATGTTATTTGGGACATCAACTGTAAAAGGAGATTGATCTCATCAATGATTTAATTGATATGTTCTTTAAGTAAATGTTTAGAAAAAAGTTTAATTCCTCTCTCACACAAAAAAAAAAGATATTTAATTATTATTTATGGCATATTTTATCAATATTCATTTGCAAATCATTATGCTACTAATATATATTATTTAGAAAAAAATAGCAAATGCCGTTATAAGTTTGTTTTTCGAGCTCATTAAAATCCTGCATAATAATTAAAAAAAAATAATTATCTTTAACGACGTACGATGTGCTTACTGATAATATTACATTTGACGCAAAGAAAAAGAAAATAAAAATTTGTTGGAGATGAAAAGCGAGTAATTTATCGTCGAAGAAAATTATATCTTATTATTATTATACGAGTACGCACACATTTGCTATCAGAGGAGGAACAACAAAATGTTAAAAATGATTTGATAGTGTCGATCATTGAACCGTTGTGCTTTTATTAGGTCTTAATATAACGATTAAATGGAATATATGCAAAGAAGAGAGAGAAAGATTTTGAAAGATGAGTCGTAAATTTGGAAAGTAATTATAATAAAATAATATAAATTAGATAATGATCTCTTACATGCTTTAGAAGATACTTCCGTTTCTCCAGCTTCCATCAATTTCCTTTGTAGTTCGAGGTAAATTAAAGAGTAGGTGTTGATAACGCTAAATAAAATACCATTGATAAAGAAACTAGCCAACATGATCATCCAAGCTCTTAAACCACCATCAGGTGGAATATTAATATCAGTATTATTAGCTTCCACATCTTCTTGCCAATTTGTTTTTGCAAGTGATTCCTCGCTTTCGATCTTCTTTAATCTATTTGATTTAGAATCGTTAGATATAATTAATTCTGGTTCCTCTTCCGATGATATGAGTTTCGTCTCAGGACAAGGCTCAACGAATTCATCCGAATTTCCCTGAACATTTGCAGCCTCCAATGATTCATTCGTGTTTGTTAGTTTTTGTTTAGTTCGACCATATTCTTGTTCAAGAGAGTTATTACTTAAAACGTAAAGATTAGCGTTACGTTTATCTTGAACATTATCGGTAACTGTCATTTTTGATGATATTAACAAAAATTTGCAATTTTGCAAGCCTGTAACATTACATAAAAAATTACCTTCATAATACAATAATGGTTTGTAGATTGTTTGTATTTCAAATTTGCTAATAGATATTTCGGAAAAACAAATATTTATTTAAATATTAACAAGAATACATTGTATCATGCCAAACCGAAAGTATTACACTACCGTTGTAGTAACGCAACAGGTAGACTGTTCTTGCATCATCTCAAAATCAACAACGAAGAGTAGACTGTGGCGAATCAAACCAACGCGTCGCTGTTCTCTGATTTCAAAAAAAAACTAATCTAATAAATCTTGAGAGATGTATGCCTGCATTTTAAGAAATGTTCTTATGACCTCATATTTTATGCAATCTACATCCGAATTTGATATCAACTCTGTTATTTAATACGATAATTTCATTAAAAAAAAAAAAAAAAAAAGTAGAAAGCCTCTTAACGAGGAATATTTTAAATTTGTGGAAGAAAAGTGCTGAAATATTAAATATTAATGTAGACGAATGTTTATCTTATCGGCATATTTGTTTTTTCGGAATTTTCCAATTTTCAAATCAAATTATTCAACAATATCTCGCTGAATGATGTAAATCCAAATCGACTAGTTAATTTGATTGTGAACGAATTACTTAATTAAATCAACATTAAATACTCAATTAATTTTGTTTAATTATGGGATACAGCATAGGACTTCACTATGATTAGCCATAAGAAAATGACGACTAATTGAATAAAACAGCCGTTCGTCCAACAAAATTGATTATTAGCAATAACAAAGATAACGCTTCCTTCTAATATTACTATACGCGTTTAGTTTAATGGTATCTTACATGTTGAGCCAGCCGTATTTATATTTCGAATGCGGTTTCATCGTAACGATCCAGCCGTTTTACATACTGCAATTACTCTACTCGCATATCTTCCTACATCGTTAACTACGTGAGTCCAAAGCAAGTAGAATTCAAATAATTGGCGTAAACTTTGCATGTTTTTTACAAACTCTATCATCCTAAAGATATAAAAGATTAATTTCATATACGTTCAATGTATCCTAATCACATCGTACATTTTGGTATATCCTGATAATATCAATCAAAACCTTTTAGGATCTCACAAAATAGAGCCTCGTAGATGAAGGAATAAAAGGTCGTACTCGGAACACGTTATTAGGGTTACAAAGGCGCTTTTGTTTTTCGATTCATTCGTAAATTGTATCGGTGAAAGCCTTACTTCCTCAACAAATGGGAAGCAAAGTATAAAAGAGATAGCTTAAAAGCCCATGGAAAGTAAACAAAATATATTTTATATATAAAAACATATACTACATTTTATACGGCAAACATTTTTTTCGGTCATAACATTCTGATTATTTTTGATGATAAAGTTTCATAGGGAACTTGGACATGAAAAGAAGTAGAACTTAATTTAATTGAGTTGGACGTTTCGTCCCTTTATTGG
>NW_014569564.1:1376277-1385238 GCF_001313835.1 Polistes canadensis | reverse complement strand
ACAATACATCTAAACTTCGTTAGTTTGATCGTTATTATTTAAAAGCCTCAACAAAACTGTTTCAATCTAGACTAGTGTTTGTTAGCCTAGATATCATCAGTGTAAGGTGTCCTTTATTATTTATTATGTTTAAAATTTAAAAATTCCGTTGTAGATGTGATTTAAGTTATTTGTGTCTGTTCTATAATAAGAAAATGTATAAGAAAATAAATTTTCCAGTTGCTGAAGAAGTCCCAATAAAGGGACGAAACGTCCAACTCAATTAAATWAARTTCTACTTYTTTTCATGTCCAAGTTCCCTATGAAACTTTATCATCAAAAATTATAATTTTGGACGAGAGAAAATACTAAATAAATTTTGATTATTATTGTTTGTAGATAAAGTTTCGTTGTCTGCCAGGAGTTATTATTGAAAAAAATATCTCTGCCGTATAAAATTTAGGCTCCTAATACTATAATAAATAACATATTAAAATTTCAAATTTGCTAAAATACATTTGAAGTTTGATTTTTTTTTCAAAAGTGTCTACCATAACTTTAGAATCGTCATAAATATCTGCCATTATTTTTTTTTGAATAATAATAATAGTAAATAATAAAATATCTAAATATCAGCCTTAAAAAAATGCTTAGTTAGTCTAAATTTTGTATCTTTGCTCCCTAAATCACGCCATAGGAATCGCTGCCGAACTTAGTCAGTCTCCCTCTAATGTATGGTAGGTATGAGAGATTGACTGGATGGAATTTGGAATTTGATAAAATACATATGTTTTGTTTACTTTTCATGGGCTCTTAAGGCCTTACATACGTCTAGCAGCGCCAAAAAGGCGTTAAAGAAAAAAATTTTGGTATATAGTAGGAATAACAATAGAAATTAATAAAAATAAATAGTACACATTGTTTATTGGTATTTTAACTTTATACAAAATTTTATTTCACTTTATTTTTACAAAAATTACTATATAAAAAATCACGTGATCCACAATATTAAGAATAAAAAGTTGCTTCACGGTCGATATCATATCTCCAGTAAATGTAGTTCGATGTACAAAATTTAGAAAAATTCTTGTAAAATAATATTGTAGTTATAGCTGTCGAGCCGGAATTTTGAACTTCGGAAAATTTAGCAATTTATTACAGTTTAAAAAAATGTATGCGTTTTACGTCATAAATTTTACACTTTAATTATTTTTATAAAATTTTTATAAATCAAAATATCAAAAATCCGGCTCGCGACAAACTATACAGAAAATGATTTCAAATAGTTAAAAAAAATCGCATCAGAAAATATTAAAAACTGTATAAGTTATCATGCAGACCGTGGCGGAAAAAATAGTTTCGAGAAAAACGCGTTTAAAGTTTGAAGTGTCTCAAACAAAAGACAGCTATCTGCACGCACCGAACTCTTGACGGGTGGTCACAATTTCTATCATAACTTTGAGTCTATGGGGATTTTGTGCAATCGACTTTCACAGAAATAAGCCTAAAACTATAGAGAACAAAATTCTGTTAAAAAAAAAATCAATTTTTTGAAAATTCTAGACGTATGAAAAGCCTTAAGCTAAGAACTTTTATTACTAATGTTAAATGGAATTTCATACGAGTCGTACTATCTACGAAAAATACTAACGATCTCTCGAATCGAATATTTCGAACGTGTCGGACAGATTTCATTCAACAATTGTATCAACTTGCGTCAATATAAGACTTACGTAATGAAGGAACTCTTCAAATTAAAAGGAACAAAAGAAATAAAAAAAGAAGATGGATGCGAGTTAGTAACAAATATACATGTAAGAAATATCATCGCCATTGATACGTATTAGGACTTTGCAGCCATATGATTTATCTCAAAAGAATACAACTTCTTTTTGAATAAAATTGATAATTTTTGACAGTTAGAGAGAGAGAGAGAGAGATCATTTAGAAACAACATAATAGATAAGTGCAGTGAATATATAAAATGAAAATATAGGAGCTTACTATATAACGCGCTTTGATCTATCTCCTAATTATTAAATGTATGATTTTATTTGTATCAGTGCGTCGCGTAGCTTTGTAATATTGTCGTTACATTAAACTGATCTCAACTCTGACATTAATTGAAGTTCGAATCGAACGGGTCACGCGAATGAAATATCGCTGACTCTTCTTAAGAGATCAGTTAACCTTTTTTTTTATTAGTATATTACCCATCACATTTTCTACGTATTGTTCGGAATGCAAAAGTGACAATGATTTATAAATATACATATGAATGTAAAACTCGCAAAAAATCAAGCACGAAATCATGCAGAAAACAACATTTTTATGAGAAAATTCGATTTCATAATGTATTTTGTTGATTTTATTAAGTCAATTAATTGTATATAATAAAAATAAAAAGAAAAACAAATTAGCAGTATAGTAATTAAAAGTAGGGAAGAATATGAAAGAGTATCGATCATCGTCATATCGAACTATCTTTCGTTGAAGTAACTTCAATATTTGTTCTCATATCAATTTTTAGTAAATATACTTTTAAATGTTGTGAGAAAAGAACATATTGTAAAAAACAAATGAAAACACGTGATATAATTTAGAAAACTTTGAAAACCATAAATTTAATATCTAATATGTGTACATAAACGAACGAACAATATAAAATGAAAAGGGAGAGTAAAAAAATATTAAATATGAAATATATATGTAATGTAAAAGTTTAGTTACTTAAAATCAATGAAAATGTTGGTTAGATTTTTGCTTAGAGTAGTGTTCACGATGTAAGAACATCGTTCAAATATCCTCAAGCAAACTCCAACATAGATCTATCCTAATCTTTGTCAACTCTGTCACTTAAGCGATAAAGCAGGGTACGTGAAGCGATGATGATGGACGATGATTCATCATCGAAAAGTGCGTCGCCGAAATGCTGCTACTATAAATTCGTATATTCGCGGGTATCGCTCATTCATCTTTTCATCTATCTATCTACTTATCTATTTATTTATCTATCCATCCATTCATCGTTAAGAACGCGTTTGAAAAAAGAAAAGTGGAACGATGGTTTTTGAAACTATCACTATAAGTGATAATGGTTGATAAAATTAAAAGAAAGAGAAAGAGGAAAAGGAAGTGAGAGAGAAAAAGAGAGAGACAGACAGAAATAGTAGAAGAAGAGAAGAATAAGCAAAAAAGATAAAGGAGAGAAGAAGGCAATAATAAAAAAATAAAATAATAAGTAATTACGTTATTAATTACTAGAAGTGTCTGCTATCGTACTGCTACTGATTCTTGCTACCGGCAAGGATGCGAAAACGTGTGAGAAGCCTAAGCCACGCGAGTTTCACGAGCGCCTCGTGGGACGATTTGGGGTAACGATATTTCTTGAAAGAATTGATAAAAATACAACAAACCTCTTACAATGAAACCATCCGAGCGCACTGTCGGACACAAACTAAGTCTCGAACGTTGACCACGAGCCGTCGGCAGCCCGCGCGAACGATCTGATCCCGAGTTCAGCCGATCCCATCAACCCGAACTACGACGAAAGCTTATACTGAGCCTATAAATCGTCGCTTTGAACTTTCACGTGTATATTCATCGAACAAAACTAACTGAACGAATCGAACGAATGAAAATTACAAGTAAAATAAGATAGTCCGATATTAGTCATGACCGACGTTTTTATTGGACTTGATTTTATTTATTTACCTATATATTTTCTATCCTTTATTTTATTTCATGATCTTTAACCTTATTTATCTTAGATTAGATATAATAATGCTTTCCTTTCCTATGTTTTCAATATAATATATTTTATTGTTGTTCATATATAATTGGAAACTTACCTCCTAATTACTCAAGAATTTGAATCGATAATTAGAAATTCTTTCCCTTCTTCCTATAACTCTGAACATCTGCATTTTAACAACTTCCGTCAATAACACTTTCCACCTGGTCAGTAGAATAGCATTTAATTGGTTACACGTGTGTATATTAAATAATGCCGCGCTTTTCTATAGCGAGATTTTTCTAACGATTCACCTGATTGGTTGTTTTGATATGTCGCACGAATATCATTATTTTAACAGAAAAAATGAAAGAAAGTTTTTGATTAATTACTGATACATTACCTTATATTTTATTTTTCCTTGTCATTGAATTTTACTTTTATGTGAGATCTTTCCTTTTCTTTCTTTGTTAGCATTTTACATTCGCTGGTACGGTTCACTCGTTTCTGTATTTAAAAAAAAAACACGGTCGTAAATTTTTTAATTTTTATATTGGGAGGGAAAAGTGAAATTATCGTAAGATCAATTGCAAATAAATAAAAAAATAACTAGATAAATGAAAGAGAAACAACGGCAACTATTATTTCTATTATGCATATGGATGTCTGTCATCCTACTTAATAAATATATGATCAAAAATATGATGTTTTTTTTAAATATGTATCAGCTAAAAATTATAGTTATCATTATTTATTAATATTAATTATTTCAATATATTTAAATATTAGGATGACAAGTTCTACTACAAGATCAATCATACTTTCATTATAAATTCAATAAGCATTATTTGAAATTCATAAAAGGGATATGCTTTTGAAAGAATAATTTAATTTCAATAATAATTTATGATATCTTTCAACCTGAGATTGACACCAATGATTCTTCTATGCTATCTTCTTTCGTTATCCAACAATGTCATGGAAGAATAATAGACTATAATATAAAATTAAAATCCAATTAATATCACTTTTTCATTTCTTCTAACCATTCATCCATAATGTCATTATCAGCAGTGAATCTACAGTAGAGACAAAAATGAGGTATGATGTGATTAACAAAATAATATTTATATCAAGGATGAAGACGTGACCTAATATAAATGTTAAGGTTATAACGAAAGCAACAATTTGTAATAAAACGAATTTACATACTTTTTGAATGACCTATTCGAGGAATTTAATTTCACGTAACAATTATATTTAAATACACCATATTCACGAGCCATTATTGATTATTAATCCTATAAACAATTAATATTTTGAATCAACAATATATTCTCCACCCAAAATAGAATGATACTACTATATATGCTTCTACAATAAATAGGGGTAAGTACGAGTTTAATCCGAGGGTAAGTTATCATCTTCAAATTTATCTCTTTCATTTAAATAATTAATATTCTTTTATTAATAAAAATAATTCTTTTGTTGGATGTCGAAGAAATTTTAAAAGCCCTTGGATTTTATTTTTGTTTAAATTAATAAGAAAATATAATATTTTTAATATCGTTGAAAATTAATAATATAGTTTAACAAGTTGTACGCCATCTTGTATCAATATTAGAAAGCACTTCGTCTTTTACGAATCTTTAATATATATCCACGGATAATTAATTAATATTTATATTTTAATTTCTCATAATTTTATAATAAAATTAGACTATTTTATTTTAATATATAATTTTATTTAAATTTGTAATTTTTAACTAAATTAATTCGACCAATAAAAAACATTTCTGAAGTTGGCCATAAAAGGAAATAAAAAAAGGAATGGCCGTCGTTGATGACTATTGTACTATTCGCAATCACACGCGGAACCTACAAAAGTATTAATCAATTGAAATATTCTGACGAACAAGAAAATAAAAAAATTATTACAAAATGTCGACGATGGCAAGTCCTTTAGCTGTGGGAGGTGTGAGGCAATCAGGTGCTCCTGTAAGGACACAAAATGGTAATATGAAAAAAGACAAATGTGTAGTCAAAAGTTTGGTTATGCCGGACTGTCTGTAAGTACAGTAGACTCTACAAAATATTACGACTACTGTTTTAATGCAACACGATTCCTGGTTCAATGTGTTGTATAATAAAATACGGAAATTTCTAGTATTTAAAAATTAAATTTCCTTTAATTATCATTGCATTATTGTCTTCGTTGCTACCAATTTCTTCTGTTTCGTAATTGTTTTTTTTATTTTTTATTTTTGATCAATATATTATTTAGAGTCTATTGTATGGGAACGAATTATAATAAGTAATGTTGTAATTATTAGTTTACTTTTGCATAATTTTTATTTTTTATTTCAACAGTTATGGCTGCCTCGGCTATTGCTAACGTAGTAAAAAGTTCTTTAGGACCTGTAGGATTGGATAAAATGTTGGTTGACGATATTGGAGTATGTTTTATTAATTTAATTTATTCAATTTGAATTCTAATGTTTATTAATATTATAACACATCTTAGTAAAATATTAAAACTAACATTTTTAGGATGTAACTGTCACAAATGACGGAGCAACTATTTTACGTTTACTGGAAGTTGAGCATCCAGCAGCTAGAGTATTAGTCGAGTTAGCTCAATTACAGGATGAAGAAGTTGGAGATGGTACAACATCTGTTGTCATTGTTGCAGCTGAATTATTGAAAAATGCAGATGAGCTTGTTAAGCAGAAAATTCATCCGACCTCTGTTATCAGTGGTTACAGACTTGCTTGCAAGTACGCGATACGACATAAATTTCATTTATTTTTATGTGTAAATTGATATAGTAATTATTGTTTATTTGTTTTTTTTTTGTTTAATTACGATTCTAGGGAAGCCTGCAAATACATACAGGAACATTTAACAATCAATGTCGATGAATTGGGAAAAGATTGCTTGGTCAATGTAGCTAAGACCTCAATGTCTAGTAAAATTATAGGAGCGTATCCTTTCCAATTGAAAACAGTGAGCAAATAAACATTTGTTGATAAAGATATTTTTCTTTTAGAAAAACAAACAAATGTACAAATGTTTATTTAGTCATTAAATTTTAGATATCTATTTTATTTCATATTATAATTTCCATGACTAATAGATAGTGATGCTAATTTCTTTGGCAATATGGTCGTTGATGCTGCTAATGCTATCAAGATCAACGATGGTAAAGGTGGACATCTATATCCTATTAAAGCAGTTAATGTTTTAAAGGCTCATGGCAAAAGTGTTAGAGAATCTGTTCTTGTACATGGTTATGCACTTAATTGTACGGTGGCTTCACAAGCAATGCCTAAGAGGATAGTCAATCCAAAAATTGCTTGCTTGGACTTTTCTCTTCAAAAAGCTAAAATGAAGTTAGGTGTTGAAGTACTTATCACTGATCCTGAAAAATTGGAGGCTGTACGCCAACGAGAAATTGATATTACTAAAGAAAGAGTTCAGAAAATTTTAAATGCTGGTGCCAATGTTATTCTTCTGTCTGGTGGAGTAGATGACCTTTGTCTAAAGGTTTGTTAGATATTTAATAAATAAAAAAAATTACGATTTAATTCTAAACCGTTACTTTTTTTTAGTACTTTGTAGAAGCTAAGGCTATGGCAGTACGCAGGTGCAAGAAACCAGATCTAAAAAGAATTGCTAAAGCAACAGGAGCACAATTTTTAACTTCTTTGACTAATATGGAAGGAGAGGAAACCTTTGAACCAAGTTTCTTAGGTGAAGCTGCTGAAGTGGTACAGGAGATGATCTGTGATGATGAGCTCATTCTCATAAAAGGGTCAGTTTACAAATTTATTATAAAATAGAAGTAAAAATGACAATTTATGATATTTTATTTTGTTAATAGACCAAAAGCTCGAACTGCTAGCTCTATCATTTTACGTGGACCAAATGATTATTATTGTGACGAAATGGAACGTTCTGTACACGATGCTCTTTGTGTCGTGAAGCGTGTTTTAGAGAGTAAAAGTGTTGTCGCTGGTGGTGGTAGCGTTGAAGCTGCTCTTTCGATTTATTTAGAAAACTTTGCTACTTCTTTAGTAAGTATTTATTATTTAATTAATTGTAATCTTATTAACATTGTCATTATAATGTTATTCTTCATTTGGCAGAGTTCTCGCGAACAATTAGCCATTGCTGAATTTGCAAGATCACTTTTAATAATACCTAAAACATTAGCTGTTAATGCTGCTCAAGACGCAACTGATCTTGTTGCCAAGTTGAGAGCTTATCACAATTCAAGTCAAACAAAAGCAGATCTAGCTGAATTAAAATGGTAATGATTTAACATTCTTTATTTATAAATAGGTTTTTATATAATATTACATGATTTATTCACATAAAATTGTATTTATACTATGCAGGGTTGGGCTTGATTTATATGAAGGAACTATAAAGGATAATAAAAAGGTTGGTGTATTGGAACCAGCTATTTCGAAAATAAAATCCTTGAAATTTGCTACCGAAGCAGCGATTACTATACTTCGAATCGATGATATGATTAAATTGGATCCTGAACGATCCAAAGATAAATCATATCACGATGCAATGGCTGCTGGTGAATTGGAATAATAAAATTGCTTTAATTATTAAATTATCATAAGAAACATTCTCATAGTAAATTTTGTTCAAAATTTTATCATTATACTAATGTGTCTCTCCCCATGTGTTAAGAACTTTTAATAATATAATTTTTAAGTCATTATCACACATAACAAATATATTTACAATTAAATAACATATATATTATGTTCGCATTTCATAAAATTACTTAATTCTTGTACGAGCGTACTAATTAATAATTATATTAAGGAAAATAAAGCTTTTTCCTACTACAATTTGCATTTTAATTTAACGATTCATAGAATAGATTTATATTAATTTTCATATACTCTCGAGGTTTTTATTCACCCATTTTTATTTATTCTGATTTGATAAAAAAGGGATTTTTAATAAACGTGTAATGAAAGAAACTAAAACAAGAAAAGACATAATATTTGATAGGAATATGTATTTGATAATACGATATTTGATCCATGTCCAGGCATATTAGTCATATTAGGGGTTTTACCTCGGAATGAGAGATAGTCGGCTATAAACTTGTATAAACCTTTATTTCAACACCCTAAAACTTGTCTCAAAACCTACTTATCGTAGGGTGTCTGCGACTACAGATATTCCAAGGTCAAAGGTCAAAAAATCGATTTTTTACA
>NW_014569564.1:1374088-1375877 GCF_001313835.1 Polistes canadensis | reverse complement strand
TACATTTATCAACGTTAAAAAAATAGAATAATAATAAGAACTACAAGTTCTAATTTTAATTTTCTTCTTYTTCTTCATCATCATCGTCTTCCAATGGCTGTAATATTTCAAATTCCTCTGCGTTCTCGTCTTCAACGACATTTGTCTCCAGTTCTTTCAAGATTTCGGGATCAAAAGTACCGTCTTCATTGAAATCACTTTCATATGGTGAAGCATTAAGACAAGCTTGCCCATTACACTGGCCGCAAGCTAAAGAGCACTGCAACCCTGCTTTCCTGCATCCACATCGCGAACYACAACCATTTTTGCAGTTGCAGAATTTATTATTAAATTATTTATTAATAATATTATTGCATTATTGCATGGCTTATTGCAGTACATTTTGTTTTTAAATGATCTACCTTTCCTTTCCTGTTTTTTAGGATGACTTCTTCTAAGAAATGCAATAAAGTTTTTGGAATTTCTTGGTTAACATCATCCAACATTTTACTGGGAGGCGGATAAGATTTAGTTTCAACAATGGATGATCGAATATCTTCTCTAATTATAGCTGCTGCAGCTTCTACAATTCTTAGCCTTTCTTCTTGAGGATTTAAGTTTTTATTTTCATACCAAGCTTTTGATAAAATGTGTGCGTCACGAAAAGAGATAATCGTAAAAGCTCCTACTTTTTTCGTAATTATTATATTGGTTAAGTACTTTTGTTGGAGCCTTGAAATTATAGTTTTATCATCTGGTACATACCCTGTCAAGACATCTTTAAGCTCTTTTAGTGTAAATTGGGAATCGTTATTATTTTCTATGTAATTGAAAATCTCTATCATAGCTTCTGTAACTTGATTATCTTGACGAAGATTTGAATGAGACGATGATATTTTATTAGTGAAGAAATTCGTATAACAAATTGCATGGTATTTTGCTTCAGCAGCAATCAAATCATGTTGAAAAAGTATACGATTTTTCACCAATTCTCCAAAAGTATCACCACGTTCTTCTACTTTTTTTATAACATTGTCTTTAAACTCAAGAGTACTCACTGTACTAATCTTACGTCTATACTTTTCTTTTTTCTTTGTCTCTGCGGCCTTGTCAGCTACTTCACCACAAAATAAACACTGCTTTTTAAAATCAAACACTTCACTTCGTCTTTTATGCGGTACAATTGGAGAAGCTGTAGCTTCGTCTTGTTCTACTCGTCGTTTTGCTACTAGTATACAATTTTTGCTAATATAAACAGTTCGGCACTTTTCATGTACTTGTACAGAGGTAACTGTTTTTAAATAATCAATAAGACCGTCATTTCGTTTGATACTTGCAGTTCTGAGAGTTTTTATACCACGCACTACATTCACTAATGATTCACCTTCCGAATCTGACTTTTTACATATAAAACACAAATTCTCCATAACTCTTGAAATTGTACGTCCGTACTTGCCCAGATACAATTTAAAACTAACGAATAACGGAGGTTAGTTGGTTAGTAGAAACCGGTCGTAAGTAAGCAATTAAACATCTACCCTTTTTGGCTATAAATAGAAAGGTTCGTGCCATACAATAGGCCCGTTGTCCCAAGTATAATTTGTAACGTTTTAAAAGAATCTAAAAGTTTACGGATTTCAAAGAAGATGTACTAAATTACTCTCTACTTAAAATGTAATTCAAGTATTTTCCTTAATAATTTTATAATTTCACGTGCAGGTAAGTGTTATTAAATGAATAAGCATTTAATTATTGAAAAAAAATGATTAATGATAATGTAATAGTTAATAAAAAATGCGAATCATTTATA
>NW_014569564.1:1327949-1373783 GCF_001313835.1 Polistes canadensis | reverse complement strand
CCCTACGATAAGTAGGTTTTGAGACAAGTTTTAGGGTGTTGAAATAAAGGTTTATACAAGTTTATAGCCGACTATCTCTCATTCCGAGGTGAAACCCCTAATATACCTGTTTGCAATTATTATATGCCGCCTCTGATGTCATCTTTAAAAAAGTAATTAAAACGTTGCAAATGCACTTAAAAATTAGAATGTCAATAAACTTTCTTATGTCGATAAATTACTTGATAAGTTTCCAAACTTATTTTTCTTGAAAACAAAGTCTTGTATAAACAAATTTTATTTTAAACTTTCGACTTAGTTCCCCATGTAAAATCATCTCCTGCTCGTTTGTATCATCAGTTTTGCTGAGCACTCTGTATTTTATATATTATTAATAATATAATATAAAAGAATATATTTTAATATTAATATCGATAAATTATGAAAAGATCATTAAAGAAATATTTGTTTTTTAGCAGACATTTAATATAATATATATATTATTAATGAATTATTTACACTACATTGTTTGAATCAGGCTGTGGCAGTTGATTTATACTCAGTTTAAAAAATTTGTTTCAGGCATAATCTGTGTGTATCCATGAATATAGTGATATTCTTATTTTAATTACAATTTATGTTTATTTACAATGGCATGTTATGATCATATTTAACAAATTAGCATTTATACGTTGTTTTGGTAAAATATATTTTTTTTTTCGTTAGAATATAACATTCTCTTGTATTACACAAAATATTAACACAATAATAAATTAGTAAATAATTTTTATTTCCTTTTTTTTTCTTTCATCCTTTTTTCCTCATAATGTCAGTATATTAATTAAACTAAAATGTAACATATTGTTTTTTGTGTCTAAAAAATAATATTTCATGTAGATCTGTGATAATTATGTTTTATAGCAATATAAGTCTTATACAATAAACATGATTTAGAAAAATAATCTCATCTAAAAAAGAAAAATTTAATATAAAAGTGAAAAGTTAGAATGTTTTGATATTTTCTTTTCGATATATAGCATTTCGAATTGATCAATAGATTTAATATTACATAAATTTGAAAACAATTTAAATAATTTTTTGTTTATATTAATCGATATATATCTAAACTTATTTATTTATAGAGAAAATTCTTTTTTAAATAAAGAAATTTTTTATGTTCTCCTTCATTGGTATGTGCTACCGCTAAAAATGTAGATACTATAAATAAAACTCATATATTTCTTGATTATTGTTTTGAGCGTTAAGCATTTATAGATATAAATATAGATAGAGAAAAAACAAAACCTAATTTTCCAAACTAATTCAAAAAAAACATATTTTGAAAATTTAAGCGAAAATTGGCAAATACTGCAAAAAGTTATTAGCGTTATCACATTTTGCCTTCTTTCTGCATCATTTCCTGGAACTTTGAATCATTATTGTTTTTAAAGTACGAAGAAATGCCGATAAGAAATTATAATAAAATGGATTTTATTTAGAATATGAACTTGGATCTCCGTCTTATATTATTTCCCTTTATCAATTGTGTCATTAAGTTTTTAACAATGATTATTAATGAAAGTAAATGAATAATATGATGATACTTATTGGCACAATTGATTTTTATAAGTGACGACCCAAGTTCGATAAACGCTTTACCTTCTTAAGGCATATTTAACACATTGACAGCCGGCGACCTAAAAGACATTTAAGGCCGAACGCCGGTCTTATTCACTTGTTTCTGATCACTGAATAGCTCAGAAACCCGCGTTTTCGCGGGGCCGGCTGTTAATGTGTTAATTAACATTTTTATGAATTTATTATGTGCTGTAATTGAAAGATATTTTTTTTCTTTTTTTTTTCTCTTATTCAATGATTTACATCATGCAAAGTAATTTCTTCAATTATTTACAAAGTTAAAACATGATTTGTCGAACATTATACACATTTCAAGTTCTCCCAGGATATTACAGAATCTTGACAACATGCTAGATATCTGCATACACTTTTTACAGTTCATCTACACACAATTGTAGATAATATACTTTTACACCTCTTTTACAGTTTGAGATGACATATTCTTGTTCCTTCATTAAAAGTGTTTTCAGACAAGATGTGTTAATTGAAAGTACATAATACTTTTATAATGCAGGGTTCTCGAATTTTGGTCCTTTAGTAACTACGATTTCGGCATAGGGTTGTTCTTGATTCAATTCTAACACTTGGAATTTTTTCAATACTAAGAGGGTATAGAACTTTTGTGCAACCTGTAAAAAGAGATGATAATGACACTTTATAAAAAATCTTAATGAAAAATTAAATTAGTAACCGTATATATATATATATATATTTACATACTTGTTTACGATTATTTTTATATGCCATCTCTGATAGTGATAATTTGTCTTTGGTATCCAGTTTACTTTTAATTACATGATACATATGCGCTGCTCTTTTATTGAGCACACGTTCTTCGAATTGCTCGTAAGTTTCATCAACTTGCTGTTCTTCTTGCTATATACATAAAAAAAATGAAATTAATGAAATTCTAAAGAAATATAAAATATAAAACACTTACTGGTCCTACTGATGGAGGAAATTCATAATCTTCATGATTCCATGGTGTCGCTGGTCCTCTTTCAGAAATAGCACCAGGCGTATGAGCGGGTGGATGCTGTTCATCATAGCCTACGTACGATACTTGTGATTGAGCCTGTAGACATATATCATAGTTTATCATTAGTTTTTTCTTATATGATTAAAATAATATAATTGAATAAATTAGTGATACTATACCTGATCGTAGCCAATATTCTCCATTTGTGGCATTGTAGAAGGTGACATGGCAGGGACTTTAACGGGTGCTGCAGGTGTAGGTGGTACAGCTTCTTCTTCAGCTGCTCCAAGAATGGAGCTAACTTCAGCTGGAGGTATTTGAGGCATTTCTAAACCCAATGAAGGAGTCTCTGGTTGAGTTACAGGAACTTCTGTACTTTCAACTGAAGGTACAATACCACTAATTTCTGGTACGGATGATTCTGCTGGTAATGTTACTTCAGGAGGAACTGGGGATTCGGCAGAAGAAACAGTTTGAGGAGGTATGCTTGGAACTTCAACTGTTTCTGCGGTAATTAAAGGTTGACTAATTTCAACTGCTGGTATTGATTGTGGGGGTGCTGGTCGTGGCTATATAGAAGAGATAATAAGAGATAAATAAAATAAGATAACAATAAGAAAAAAAGGGGGAAAAGAAAAGTAATAACAAACCTCTTCTTCTGGTGGAGCTTTTCGTTTGCGAGCCATCCTTTTATTAAGAATACTTTGTTCAAAGGCAGCTGCATCAGGTTCAGTGTTATCTCTCATTTGTTCCAAGGATAATCCTTCTTCTTCTACTCCTAATCTTCCAAAGTCTTCATGGTCGTAAGATTTGCTCGTTAAATGTCTTTGATAATTCTACATAATACAAATATTTTTCATATATATGTATATATGTCAATACACAAATTATTATAATTACTCGTTTTATAATAGTTTATCATTTTACCTTAAACAATGAACGAGAAGGTATTGCCCTTCCTGGTAAAGCAAAGAGTTTCTCTACTCCACCAGTTTCTTTCCAATGCATCAAACGTTTTGTTGGCGGTGCTAAATCTAATGTTGTTACGATGTCACTAGTATCAGAAAGTTGTGCTTTCATTTCTTCTCCAGAAATATTTTTTACTTCGTCCACGATAAGTTTACGTTTTCTTTTAGCTTTTGTAAATCCTATAATAAAATATATAATTAATATATATTCAATATATATAATACTAAATAATAAATGATTTATTTTATTATTATTAACCTTTGAGTGCTGAAGCATCTACAGGTGCAAGAGCAAAACTCTCCTCTTCATCATGTAATAATGTAGTCTGATCTTGCATAGGTTGTGGTTCTTCTGCTGTATCCATTGGATGTTCTTCAGGAGCAGTTGGAGGAGCAGGTGTAAAGCGACGACTAGCAACA
Source organism: Polistes canadensis (assembly GCF_001313835.1). Lineage (NCBI taxonomy): Eukaryota > Metazoa > Arthropoda > Insecta > Hymenoptera > Vespidae > Polistes > Polistes canadensis. Next base: position 1,369,799 of record NW_014569564.1, on the reverse strand, counting down.
CTAATTCTTCCTTCAATTTCCTCTCCTATTACTGCTGGAGTAGCTGGTCTTGAACCATCAGAACTAAAAGAGAAACATTAATTATTTTAAGTATTCATTACTAGATACTCTATAATAAACAAGTACCTCATTGCTCCCATTGGAGATGCAGCTGGTCCAAAATGATCACCCATATCTTCCTCAGATTCATCATGAACAGAAACTGCAGTTCCTGGTGCTGCTACAGCTTCTTGTTGTTCTGCGATTGAACTAACTTCAGGTACAGGAACTTCACCCATTGGAGCTTCATCGAATAATCCTCCTTCAAATAGGCCTCCAGCTATAAACAATTTTATTTGATAATCGTGTTAATATTTTATTTCACGAAATATTAGAATACATACATATAATATCTTGACCAAGATGACCACCAAAACCATCATCTCTAATTGGGGTGTCTATATCCATAGGTTGTGGAGCTGCCGATGTTCCTGCAACTGGTTCTTTCTCTTTTTGTTCCAGAGCTGTTTCTATACCTGGCCCATCACTGAATAGCATATGGCTCTAGATTTGGTTTAATTTATTTCATTATATAGAGGAACAAATATTTATGATAAATAAATATTATATAACATATAACTTTATTGGTATTATAAAAATGAATAGTAAACCTGATCTAAAGATGGTTCTATAGAGCCAGCGTGACGAAGTAATTCAGGCGGCTCTGCATCAAAACTCATATCTCCAAATCCTTGATCATGCGTTACTAAAGAAAGACTACCGTAATCTTCTCTCATTGTAATTTCTTCTGCTCTAGATTGATTTAAACTAAATTGTGCCTCAATATCAACATCCCTAAATAATATAATAATATAAATGATGTGAAAATGATATGTACATTAATATTCACTTTGGTGATGTTAATATTTACTTCAATTCAGGCATAGCGGTATCAAAATCATGAAACACTTCTGGTAATGTAATAGCCGTAACAGCTGCTTCTCTATGTTCTTCTGGTAAATCGACCATTCCTGGCCGAAATGCCATTTTGATTTTAACAAAAGCTTCATTACAATCAGCAAGCAAATATTTTGCTTTGCGTGAATATATGCGTACCACTCCTAAGAGTAAATGACCTGATGTACGCAATGCCATTTTGACCTGAAATATTGAAAGATTAAAACATTAATTAATTATACATTGGTCATAATAGAAAATCTTAATCGTAATACATGTTTATGTAAACATAATACAAATAAAAATACCTTTGGTTGTAAAATGCCATCTACAGATTTTTCAATATTGGTTTCAAAAACATGAGCCTTCGTTAACTTTTTATCCCAATGAGCAGCTAGCCAAATTCGGGCTAATGGCCCCTTTTTGGCCAATACAAAGTGTGCGTAAAACATGATTGTATCTTTATATTAACCTAAAACGAATTTCAATAACATTGGCGTTATTTCTAAGAACTAAATGTTTTAAGAATCTAAACAATTATAGGAAAACGTGTCATCTTGTTGCTGTGCACTCAATGAAAACAGTACAATACTGCATTTGTTGATTGAATAACATTAATTGTCATCAACGTAACGATATCACATATTCACACACAGATATAACATCACATACATATTTATTAATTTATGTAAAAAAATATGCATTAATTAATGCATAATATTGTAAAAAAGATGATTAGTAAACTTGAACGATGCTAAAATGTCAACATATCTGTACACAAGATGGCGTTTCTATCTATAATTTTTGGCGGTTAAGCGTACAACCCGAAAAGAGTGAATACCTTCTTTGTTGATTATTTTTTTCCATAAAGTTTTCTTACGCCTTTTTATCATCAAGTTGTACTACACTCGAGCATGTTTTAAGAAAACAATAATTTCGATAAAGACAAATAACGGGACTTAGAAACATACGGTATGTTGCTAACCGCCGCGTCTTCAGAATCATTCACACCGAGTAATTTCACAGTGCGCTCAGAAACTATCTTTTCCTGCGTCACTGCGTACGTAAACACACTTTTCATTGCTCTCGAACAGCTAGACGATGATTGGTTGAAAAATTGTAAACGGCCTTTGTACTAACGAATAAAATCCATGTACTTGTAAGTGTGGCTTAATAGAATTAATCAATCAAAAAGATATGTATTATAAAAAATAAGGTTAACTTAAAAGATATTATTGGTTAAATAAAACAGGTTAAATAACGTTGAATTATATCTGAGTTTTTTTCTTGTAGAAATTCTTAATCATTGCTTATATCATAAAATAACAATTATTTTACACATTGTATCCGATTGTAGAGCACGTGTTAAAGACAATTCTATGAAATAAATACAAAGTTAGTAATAACATGTAGTTACGAATTCATTTAAGAAATTGTGTTTTTAACTTTAACCCATAATTTTTTTTGTCGAAATATAAAATACATTTTTCATTTATATAATAGAAAAGACAATAAGTTTTATATGTTTCTTTTTTTAAAAAAATGCTTTACATTATTACTATACTTTCTTTATTCGATTGATTGTAGATAGAAAAAGATGGGAGGATTGATAGCTAAATTAAAACGACCACTGCGTAAATTTAACATAGAAAATCGTGCAAATGCTGTTCTTTCAAGAAGTAAACCAATACCTGCCCCTAAACCTGCTGCCTCAATAAAGCAATTGCAATTAGCTCAGGAATGTAGGTTAATTCAAACAAATAGATTTATTGATTCTATCTATGTTTCAGATACACTACTGTTCGTACCGCAATTAAAAAAAATTCATTCTATTTTTTAGTAAATCCAGAATTCTTGAAGGGTCATAATGAAAAGAATTTAAAACTCGATGAACATTTAAAGAATGTTTATGTAACATCCACAGGACCAGAAGTATATTTATTAACAGTTATACTATATTTTAGCATGAAAAAGTTAATGTTACTAATTATTGGAAATTATTTAGACGGATACACTGAATCAACCTAATCCTGATAGACCGTTACCAGTATCAAGAATCACCGAACACTTTGAATTTGGATTTTATATACCGGACTCAGTTCCAATAGGAAAAATAACTTTGAAAGATATATTTCAACTTTTTATTTTGTATAAAGAAGATTCTGTAAAAAATACTTCTGATATTTTAGCAAAAAAATATAAATTAGACAAAGAAACAGTAGGTAAGACAAATTTCTTATTACAAATACAAAATTCTAAATTAATTGTTTCACATTTTTCATTGATATTATATTTTTATGTTTTATAGACAAATTATTAGAATATTATAAGCTATATCAGTTGATATTACCTAAACGTGATGATGGTAAAAGTTCTACACAACAATTAACACAAGAAGAATTACAAAAATATCAAGAAGAGAAGGAATCGAATGAACTTAATGAAATAAGAAATAAATTACTGAAATAAAAAAATTACATAGCACACATTACTGAAATGTATATTATACAATAAAATTGTATCGAAACGTACATTGTGTGTGATTTGTAAAAATGATAGGTATGAGTGCGTTTAAATATAATTGTTTGCAATTATAATCAAAGTTATATAATTTTAAGTATATATCATATTTGTTTTTTCAGTGAACATAAAAAAAATACAAATATTCAAGCACTTTCTATTCAAAATGGATTTATCAGATATATATAAATATATATATATATAAATACTGTATAGGATACAGAAGGTAAATGTAAATTATATTTTATGAGATATAGGTGCAAAAAAAAATATTTACATATATTCTACGTATTCATATATTTATTGCAATTATGTATCACAGTAAAATTATAGTAATACTTATATATATATATAAACATAGTTTTCTAAAAATTATTTAAATAGTCACAAAGATATTTATAAACTGATAAAAATTCTTTTTAAATTCAGTCTAATTGCTCTTGCACTCTTTACATATGAAACACATACAATATGTGCCCGTAATTATGAAAGTAGTCTAACATAAGTCATATATCTTTTGTTCCGAGATATTTAAAAGATTACATTTGAACACTATATAATATTTTATATTAATTCTATATAATATTGAAATAACAAACATTATTTAACGGTTCATTTTTGACAATATGGTGAAAATTACATTGAATTCATTTAGTTTAAAATAATGTGGTGTGAAATAACTGATAAACTCATTTTTTTTAATTTTGACTTAGACCACTTTCATAATTATGGGCCTATATATAGATTTCAATTTTTTTTGTTTTAACATATCTATCATAATTATAATCATTAATACCATTTGATTAGAAATATATAATTTACTTTATCAATCATTGTACTATCATCTGTGTACACAATTTGTTACGTTATAATTATCGACGCAAATGAACATCGTGCTAGTAATAAATCCATTTTATATGCATTCTAGTTATAAATGAAAGTATTTATTATTTTTTTTTTAATTCAATAGAATGTATATTTTATTTTTTATTATTTAAGGATTTTTTTTTAAGTCGAATAACAAATGAATCTTTGCATTAACTGTAAGTCATTGCAAAATCTGAAACATAAAAGATTAAGTAACAATTAATAAGTGAAAAAAAATATAAAAGTCTTAATAAATAAATATAATAAAAAGATTATTAAATTTAGATATATTCACATACTTAAAATAATATTGTAGATAATAATAATGGTCACTAGCACAGGAATCTCTTTGAATGTGGAAGAATTAGAATGTGCGAGAAGAATGTCCTCGTTGACTTTACCCCATTCAGGAATGTCTTTTGTCTTGTCCATCATCCAATAAAAGCCTTTCATTCTTAAATGTTTTTTTAATTCGTTGCCGATCTCCTCTCTGATCCGTTGATTGTATTTATTTAACCACCGGCGCTGCATATCATTATAAGTATATCACTGATAAAAGGACACTACAGCAGGACTGTTAGAAATATCATTGCCTTAACCCGAAGAATAAATGTTCTTATAAGAATTCCATGAAAATATTAACTATTTCGGCAGAAGAACTTACGTGCATTGGTGTTAACATATTATAATCTATTAACTTAGGTTCGTATGGTACAAGAGTTACGTCCCGAAATTTTAAGAAAGTTTGTCCTGTTTTCTATTGAAATAATAAAATAATAAAATAATATAATAAAATAACAATGAATAGAAAAATATAGAAGACTCCTACCGATATGTTAGTAGTTACAACTTCAAGTATATTTTCCAAACGTACACCAAAATCACCCTTCTTATAAAATCCTGGTTCATTGGATAAAAAATATCCTGGTTTTAATGTAACAGACATACCACCTGTATACGATATACTAATTGGAGCTAAAAAAGAAATTCATTTAGTAAGAAGATTGTTTAAACTAATCTTTTACATGTTAAATACAAAATTATTAAAAATTTAACACACATTCGTGAACAGATGAAAAGTGTCCAATTCCATGACCGGTACCATGCATGTAGTCATTACCAGTACTCCAAAGAGGTTTCCTTGCTAATACATCAACCTGATCAGACATTAAATCGTCTGGAAAAATTAAAGAAGACAATTGTATTGATCCAATTAATACACTCGTGTATGCCTTTTTTTGTTCTTCAGTAGGTTCTCCAAAGTGTAACGTTCTTGTTACATCTGTTGTACCATCTACAAGTAGATTAGAAAATTTATTAATATATCTTTATATGTATATGTAATAGATCAACATGTATTGTTATAAAAATAAATATTATATAAAGTTTACCTAAGTACTGTCCACCCGAATCGACGACCAATGTCGAAGTTTTTCCAATGGGTATATTCGTCAAATTAATTGGCTCGTAATGAGGTAATGCAGCATGAGCACCATAAGCAGCAATCGTTGCAAACGAAATATCTTTATGAAGTTCTTGTTCAAAACGAAACTCGTTTACTACTCTGGAAACTTGCATCTCATCCCATCCCTTGGAATCTAAAGAAATTTGTTCTTCCATGTAAGCAAGAAAATCACACATAGCCATGCCATCTCTGATATGAGCTCTTCTCATGCCTTCGGCTTCAACTTTATTTTTTATTGCTCTTAGATCAATGATGGGCGAGGCTTTCGGTAATCGTTTTTCAGCTGGAATCTGAATGATAATAAAATTATATATATCCGTAATATTTTTTAAAAACAATATTAAAGAACTATAGGAATAGGAATTAATAAGGAAACTCGGACACATAGATAAACCCTATGCAATTCCTAATACCATGGACGATAAGGCGTCTCATGACTCCGGATATTATAAGATCGAGAAAGTGTGAACTCTATAAAATGCTGAAGTTTACATCAAAGAATATAGATGGAATCTACGTATCATTCTTTGGTTCAATATTTGTATGTTTCTTTTTAATTTTTAATGTGGTAAATAAGTATTACATACCATGTGGATAGACTAAACATACGTTTCCATTTTTAACCTTTATCTATGGCGTGTGTAATTAATCTATTACGTCAGGATCAAGCTAATTGTAAGCTCAAGCAACTCTCTAGTGTTAGGGTAACATGTCAAAGAAGGTGTACCTTTGTCTAGTATCATCCAATCTAAATCTCTTTTTCAACACAGATTCAGATTTCTCATCTCTTTCTCTTTATAATTTTGAAATATCTATATATACGTAACTATTAATATTAGAATAAATTTGTAGAATAAAAACGTACAGAAGAATATATTTCTTTTGATGCTCCTTCTGCATACCCACATGGCGTTGGTAGCCAAACTTTGTTCCACGCTTGAGACATTGTCCTTAAATCATTCCAGATACATGTTTCATTATGCCATCTAAAATATTATTTATTTAATATATTTAACATTATTATTTGTAACAATTATAATATAACGTAAATATATCATCGTACTTAACGCATTCAGCGTGAGAACAAGAGTCCATTTTTAAATGCTTATCAACAGATCGCAGAAGCTTATGTTTAGGTGCATAAAGATGAAGAGATCCGTGTGTAACGATCGCGTAGGATCTAAGAACAGGAGTATGAGGGAGATCGTATCCTCGAATATTGAAGAGCCAAGCTATTTCATCCAATGCTGTAACCACAAATGCATCCGCCTTGGCAAGACTCATCTCTAATCTGATTTCCTTTATTTTTTCTTGCCACGTTTTTCCTGCATATTCGTCTTTCAATGGGTATGCTGCATAAGAATTGTAATTTGGCCGTCCTACTTGCCAGATCAAATCTATCAGATTTTTACGTACTGCCACCAAACTTATAGATGTATTTGCTGAATATAAACACGTTGAATTTTGAGTTAAGGAAATTTGATATATTTTCGTAGAATCGTTTGAGTTATTTAAGATAAGAAACATACACAATAAGAATAGTTTTATTTATTTATTAAATTGAGAACTGAAGCTTTATTACCTAAGTCCCTTTCCCAAACTTCCCATGTAGCTGCAGATACTAATTTCGGATCTGCACCTATTTGAATGTTACGTCGATTTTGAAATTCATGTTTCAACCATTCAGTAATTGACGGAATCTAAAGCAGTAAGCGCAGGTTAAAAAACTATTAAAAGTTGAAGGGAAATAAGAGGAATTTTAGTTTGCCAACAACTTGAGTTAAAGTAATTGAATAGCATTTACAGTTTTCCAAGGACATAAAATTACACATTGCGTGTTTCTTTTAACAAAATAGTGAGAATAATATTGTGTGTGTTGTGTATCAATATTCAAATAATAGTTATTTAATTTCAATCCTTTCCGCTAAGTGTGCTGAGCCTAGTTTACAATTGCTATGTTCGGAGCGAATTTAGTGTCTCACTATTTAATCATCCGACCTATATTTTTAAGTGTATTTGTTTACGTTGCTCGTAAAGTGGTCTATACTTTTCCAGGGTGTAATAAAAACGTTCCTTATGGCGGTACAGTTAACATAATATTTAATTCTTAAAAATTACCACTCAGACAACCCATCTTCCCATAACTCCTCTTACAGAGTAAGAGAAGCGAACGATCATCGGTGACTACAGCTTGAAGAAAATTCAAGACTATAAGTCGTCCTCACGCTCAAGGAAGAGGGTTCCATCTCCTCATCGTGGTTGCACCGTCTCAGCTTTACGCTAAGCAGTTTTGAAGACTAACTACAGAAATGATCCTGTGAAGTATGATCTTAAATAGCTTGTGCATTTGTCGTATAGATATACTATTCATGAAAACGTTTCGCTGTTGAGAATGAGTCTTGGAATTTAGCCATCTAGTGTTCGGTTGACCAATTAATTCTCCCTGCATTCGATGTAGCTATATTTGAGTATATGTTAAGTAACGCATCCATAAGCTTACGTAGAAATGATGAAAATAGAAAAAGTAACAAACAACACAAAAAATATATATATTTAATATTAATTTATACTATATATATTTTATAATTCTTTTTAATCATTTTTTAATCTTCTTTTTGTCATATAATTTTTTATATAATTTATATATAAATATGTGTGAATAAAGTCATACTATATCGAAATGTGACATTTATGAGATATAAATAAGATTTACTCACGGGTTTTCGTCCTTTTTTCATTAGTATCCAATTGCAATCAAGTTCTAAATCTGCTTGTAAATGATATCTTCCATCTGTCCACAGAGCAGCTTTTCCCCATGTTACGACTGCGTCTCCAGCACTGCCGTAAAATCCAGATAAAAATTCTCTTCTCATATCTCGTGGATCGACAGTTTCGCTCTAATAAACAACAGACGATTAAGTATATAGTATTATATATTTTAAATAAACAGATAATATTTTTAATACAATTGATCATTTTAGTATGCTTAGGCCACTGCATTTGATTTTTATTTTTTTTATCTGTGTTATATTAAAATTTTGTTTATATCGAAACAAAGGCATAATTTGGTTAATTAAAACAATTCATTTCGTTTTAATTACTTTTTAATAAATGAAATATTGCAAAAAGAACGTTGGAAATTTAATGAAGCTTCGAAATGTGTTATTATTAATTTGACTATTGCGATACTTCCAACGTATATTACATGAGTAATTTTAATTTATGTTACCTGATGTTCGTCGTCCGATGTTACAATGTAACCATGAAGTGGTGCTGTTTCAACTGATGAAATTCGGACCATTTCAGATCTCAATTGTCTTAATCTCAAAGATGTATCCTTTCTGTTAACAGGTTGATTCTCGATGTGTTGTCTGAGAGGACAATAAGATCTCTTAGCACCATTGTAATTGTAAAATGATAATTCTGGAATTTTCTGTAACTTTGTTACACCTGTAACAATATCAATGATGTGTTATACATTTAATAATTTCATTCAATTCTAATTATTTAATTATTTTCTTTAGAAAAAAAAGAATATAAATTATAGAGAAAGAAAAAAAATCCTCTAAAGGATATAAAAAAAAACTCTTGGAGGCGCCGGGCATCGATCCCGGTACCTCTCGCATGCTAAGCGAGCGCTCTACCATCTGAGCTACGCCCCCTGGTTAGAACTTGATGTAATAAGGTTATTTATAACTTTTATAATACTCGCATGTTATAGGATATTTAATATAACATATATATTATCGAATATTATATTATTATTAATATTATTACATTTTAAAGTAAATGATTTCAACAATTATGATTTCGATTTGAATTTCAACATCGAATAGAAGATGTTACAGAAGATTAAGTATAAATTCGAATACTTGTGGGTATAATAGAATTACGGATTATGTAACTGGATATAAATGTTCATAATTAGCGTGAAGTACTTAATTAAAGACAGTTTGAAACTTTCTGTAACCTTTTTTTTCATATCTCAACGCCATCCGTGCGTTAATATCATTATCAGAAAATTTACGAGAACGAGATAAAGTTTGTTTAATAATTTTTAATGCAAGATTCACACATGTACTTATGATTCATAGATCATTTTTATAAGATAGCGTTTCTCAAACTTTTTGTCATAATACCTTAAACATTTGTTTGTAATTATAAATACTACACCCTAAATTTTAATAATATTGAATTTTCAAGAACCTTGTAAATTAATGTTACTATAATTTATTTTAAATATACAGCTATTACTGTGGTGTTTTTGTAAAAACTCGTAAAAGCATTTTACGAAAATTCTCGGTAAATTTCTTACAAATTAATTACTCTTCACGATTTAACATAAAGTAGCAGTTTTCATTTCTAGTGGTTCATTAAAAATTTAACACGATCATTTAGGTTGGAGAATGCTGTTACAGAGCAGGGCTTTTTTAACATAATTTTGGATCGCGACCTAAAATGGTGTCGCGTAACTAAATTTGGGAGGTCGTAGAAATGTTTTATTAACATTTCTGGACCCGCAAAATGAGAAACACTTTTATAAAGCATCAAGGATATTAATCTTTTGTACAGAGCTGAGATATGGACGGAAATGAATTAACAAAAAAATAATACTTTTTAAAAAGTAAAAACAAAAGAAAAATGTAAATCATGGGAAAAGATCGTCGATTTGTTTTTTAGAATTATTGCTATGAAATTTTCCATACCTATATGTGTGCGCGCGCGCGTGTGTGTTGGTGTCACGAAAAGAGCTCCAATGACATTTTTCCAAATCATTTTCGATTTTGTAGTTAAAAAAATAAAATAAAATGATATCTCGTGTCTATCGAATTGACGAGAGATGTATTTATACGTATATATAGATATGCATGCAATTTTATTATGGAATTTTTCTTATGCCTTTATGCCAAAGGATATGATTCCTTTTAAAATAATATGTAATGCGACTCTAATTTGTTACGTGACTTGTTTTCTGCTCGCTCTGTTGATCGCTCATATAATCATCATCGTGTCGGTTATCCTAAATCATATCTTTTTACGCATCCTTTTATTAATTAGAAAATAATTTTTTTTTAATGAAATGATTGTCAACTTTGGAAAATCGAACATAGAGAACGAGAATTTTATAATTTTGACAATTTTTTCGAGAAAGATAGAAAAGGACAAAAATTGAATGAAAAAAGCCGGAAGAATCGAATTTACAAACAAATTGTTCAGAAAGATGCATGCTCAGAGCAGTAAGCCAGGAAATCCGACGCTCATAATTCATTCTAACAATTCACATCGTAATTTAGATAGATAATGAGAGAGATTTTGAAAAAAAAAATAAAATAAAATGCTTTTGATTTAATATTCTTCCTCGGTAAAGCAAAATACGTAGCGTGTTATTATGCGGCCTATGCACGCCTTTGATTGTGCAATGTCATGCAGTACGGTTAATTTTATTATTTTTTTTTTCTCTAGATGGCTACAGATACCAGACAGAAGCTATAAACGTTCAGTCTGATGGGAGGATTATTTCAGACGGTCAACATGTCGCTGATCGAGTTGGTGATCTCTGCTTTGGTGGCGTTTGCCTGGGTTACTGCTGAGGAAGAGGTTCAAGTGGAAATTCCACAGGGTCCACTGAAGGGTTTAAAAACACAAACAGTATGGCATAATATGCCGTATTATAGTTTCAAGGGAATACCATATGCAAAGCCTAATGTTGGTGTTGACAAGTTCAGGGTAATGAAAGAGAAAATAAACAGCAAGCTAAGAGACTTATTGATCAAGTTTTGAACGTTTCAATCAATTGGATTAAATTGTATTTTAAAAGATGCCAGAGCCTGCTGATTCTTGGGAAGGTGTTTATGATGCTACCAAACATCGTTCAACCTGTCCATTCTTTTGTATGCTTAAACAAGATCTTTTGGGTGATGAGGATTGTCTCTATCTTAACGTCTACACTCCAGAAATGAACAAAGATGCTCGTAAAGCTGTAATGGTTTGGATTCATGGTGGTGCCTGGAACGCAGGATTTGGAGATGATGCCATTTATGGGCCAGATTTTCTCGTCGAACAGGACGTCGTTGTCGTTACTTTCAATTACAGACTCGGCGCTCTTGGTAAATATATTTCATGAAATCAATGAAAACGAAGAAATGGGTTAGGTATGTTTTTTTAATTATTAGGTTTCTTAAATACTGGCGATGAACATGCTCCTGGAAACGGTGGTATGAAGGATCAAGTAATGGCACTTATGTGGGTGAAAGATAATATACATTACTTTGGAGGATGTCCAAACAGAGTCACCATATTTGGTCAAAGTTCAGGTGGTGCTTCTGTTCAGTATCACATGATGTCTCTGATGTCAGAAGGTAATATTGAAAAAGATAATATCATAATTGAAATATCAAGAAAATTTTCTTACATTTAGGATTGTTCAACAATGTTATTGCTCAAAGTGGAACAATACTCAATCCATGGGCAATAGAATACAAACCCAAAGAAATGGCTTTTAAATTGGGTGAGAAACTTGGAATTCGTACCCAGGATACCGGTGAATTGGTCAACAAACTCGCTGAATTTTCTGCAAGAGACATAGTTACAGCGACTAAAGAGATGATGAACGATATTGTAATTATCCTATTGTCAATTAAAATTCGCATTGTTCGGAAAATAAAATGATGAAAAATAAAAATAATGAAAAAGGAAAAAATTAACAATAATTATTATTATGTTAGATTGAAATCTGTGTTATTCCGATCATGACCGGAAATAGACTAGACATATAATTTTGTAAATCTTTAATTTTAATTAATTTCTATTTTTTATATTATAGAATACAGCGAATGGACATTTACAAGCATTTGTACCATCAGTGGAATATGATTTTGGTCAGGACATATTCTTAACAACTGACCCTTGGACTCTTGTGAAAACTGGAAAAATTGCTGATGTACCGATTATGGGTGGTGTTACGTTAGAAGAAGCTAGTTTCTTTGCAGAATGTATGTATATGATAAATATTATCTTTAATAATACAATATTGTGTAAATATATGATAATAAATTTCTAACAGAATGAATTTAACTGATATTTAATTGTTGTATTTAGTAATGTTGCCACATGCTGAACATTTCAATAATCAGTTTGAAATATTCTTACCTGATGATCTAAACGTAACCGATCCTACTCAAAGAAAACAATTAGGCGAATCTATGAAGGAATTCTATTTTCATGGTAAAGACATTTCCAAGAATACCCTAAAAGAATTCACGCAGGTAATTATTTGTTAATTTGTAATTTTATAGAAAATTTTCTAAAGTGGACATTGTTTGATAACATTTTTTACTTTCTAGATGTTGACTGATGCTTATTTTACTGCTGGAGCTGCATTTTCTCTAAATTTTATAACTCACAGAAATACAGCACCGGTTTATCAATACATATTCGAATATGAAGCTCCATTTGGTATCATGAAAAATGTGGTTAACTCTGAGAAGGGTATGCAATAATTAAACAAGTTATAAAATTACAATTATAAATTATTTCAAAGTAAAACACACACACATTAATATTAAATAAATGTATCTTTCAATTTTTAGGTATAGCCCATGGAGATGAATTAGGTTACGAATTTTATTCGAACATTTTCAAAAATTTACCTAAATCTGGTTCGCCCGAAGAAAAAATGACGCGGATTATTACTAAATTATGGACGAATTTTGCTAAAGATGGGTAAGTTTTATACTTAATACGAAATATTGATTTCTTAATAGAAGCGGATTTAGGTATGGTCAGTGCTTTTTTTTATGGTATAATGCATTGAAACGACGTTCCGGCACCTTTTTTTTACAGTATTCTTAATGTTTCAAAAGCGAATAAGAAATATTGAAGAAAGACTAAGAATAAATAAAAAAGGATAAAAAACAATTTTTCGACAAGATGGCAAATGAGTCGCAACAACTTAATTGAACTTGGGTTAATTTGTGTTTTTTGGATAGGCTCCCAAACAGTATTAGTCCAAGGCCCTTAAAGTTAACGGTCTGCCTCTGTTTCCTAATCATCTAATAATTTTACCTAATTTTCTTTTCCAGAAATCCAACTTCTAAGCTAGACGAAGACATTACTATCAATTGGGAACCAAAAAATAGAGAGGTATGCAAATATATTCACATCAATCAAGATTTGAAAATGGACGTACATTTATTAGGAGACAGAGTTCCATTGTGGGCAGAATTATATAAAAATGTTTTCAATTCATAATTATCAATGCACATATTATATTCTATAAGCATATATATTATATATATGTATTAGTTATTACATCATTAATCTATATAACGTATAATAATTTCTCTTTGTTGCACGTAGTAGTTATTAAGTAAATAAACAAAGAATTCTTCCAAAAGTATTTCGAAATAAATAAATAAACTATTATATAGTCCCCATAAGAGAGTTAAAAAAGATTAATTTTACCGAGAATAAAATTGTGGTGTTTAATAACGGTGTCCATTGTATAATAGTGTCCCATTTATTATTTCATGGTCACTATTATGATTCATTATTCGCTTTAATATATAAATCATTTTCAAAATGTTACGATTTCAGATATGATTTGTGTGTGATATTTTTTAAATTAGTTGATAAAAAGAAATAGAAAACAATAGACAAATAGGTAAATAAAATTAAATTAAAGAAAAGGAAAGAGAATAAAAAAGATAAGAAAAAGAAGGAACAAAATCGATGAGATAGAAAAAGTAAGAGAACGAGAATGGTTAGCAAAAAGAGAGAAATCGTGAAAGGATAGAAACGTGACACAAAAGTGCAAGTGAAATTCGTTCTCTTTGTTACTATCACATTGTCGTTATCGTTCTACTATTTATTCACCACTCACTTTTGTGCTTCCGATTGATCAAGCTACTAAGAGAGCGAGTAGGTTGCCGAAGCATCAGCTTATCTGTGAAATTCACACTTAAATCATGCGTGCGATAGTATGAGTTTATCTGTCGACTGTGAAATCAGTCATTAGTGAAAATATGTGTGTTTTATTATATTATAATTAATCATAACAAATATATGATGAAAAAAAAGCAAACAGATTGTTCTCTTTTTTCGTGTTTATATGCTTCGAGTATTTTTGTTTTATAATTACATTTTTTTTTATTCAATCTCAAGTAAAGTTTTTTTCATCATGTTGGGAGTGATTTTTCAAAGTCAGAAGAAAGTATAATCATTTGAAGAGGAGGGAGGGAGGAGAGAGAGAGAGAGAGACAGCATGATTTAATTTTGTGTACATTGTCCAAAAGAGATAAAGATATAAAGACAAAGAGAAAGATGATTAAATTATCCGTAGGAGTGGATCACAACTTGAGATGATGTTTAGAATCTGACGAGTGAGATAGCATAAGAGATCAGTAGGTCTCTTTCTCGTCTTTCAGCATTTATAAGTTGATCATTTTAATCAGTGATCGGCTTTCGTTATCATCACACGAAATTCAAAATTTTATCTAAAAGGAAAAATTAACTTTTATATCTAATTATGTGTTATATCATAGACTAAGTTTCTCTGATTCCTTTTAAGGACAACGATGTTCAATAATTAGACCATAACAGACAATAAAGCCATAATTAATTATATTATTAGGTATAGTCTGATATACATCTGTCTCTTAGTAGGTTAAAAAAAAAAAGAAATAACAAAAAAAAATGAAAAAAAGCCAAAGTCAGGTCGAAATACATATCATTAGGATACAAAATATTTGCCGTGTCGTATCTTTGTCTCTTCATAGTCCAGGTCACGAGATGATTTTCAGTATCTTGTTACTAGGGTAACATGAATGTGCAAGAGATTCCAGCTTCTCAGCAATCTTCTGGACCAATAAGCTTTTTTATTCTCTTTCTCTATCTTTCTCTTTTTACTGTATCAGCATCGATATCTTGCTACATTTCCTTGCGTATCTCTAGTTCGATACAGACATATTATACTTACATATATATATATCGATTGTTTGGAAATTATTGGTAGCTGTCGAAGGGGACTCGTTCGGTCCGTCAAATTTATGAGTCTCGTCTTCGGAGCCCAAAACGCGGAATGTTTTAATAGGCTGTCATAAGAACCAGAAAGTTAAACAAGAGTTGAATAATTTTCGGGGGTGAGTCAGATCTTTGCTTAAATATCAGGAGGGTATATTAGACGACCATAGGATTGTCTTTGATTTAGAATGGCTCGAGGCTTTTTCTAACAGGAGATTAGAAATTTCATTATGTATGTTTTAAGGGATGATATAATAAAACTATATCTTTTATTGTGTGGCTTTTTATTTATTATTATAATCTCTTTTATAATTATCTTTTCATTATCTTCCCTTTATGTGTTTTTTTATTTTTCTTATATTAATATACTTTTTTATATTTTTTACAATTAAATTATAATTATCTTTTTATATTTCATTCAATAATAGATAATTTCAAGAAGAATAAAATTTAAAAACATTTTTTTATCTTCTTACACAATGTATTATTTTATTATCTTCATTCATGTTTTAATGAAAAAGAGATGAAATACGCGTGTGTATATAATATTATATTATATTTACTTACATTTAACGTACGTACATATTATATGGAATTTTGCAATTCAATGAGTGGCAAGAGAGAGCGAGCGAATGCGGTTGAGTGGATGAATGCTGGCAAGTAAAACTAAACATCCGGATAGTAGAATGACTAGAGGGTAACTGAAGGGTTGTTAGGTCAGAATAGATAGATATGGAAACTGCTTTTTATTATTTTTTTTATTTTTTACATTTAAATTAGTTTCATTTTTAATTTCATAATTAACATAAGTATTTAAGTAGACTGCGTATATACTCTAGTAATAAATATACTGCACATTTTAACAATATAATGTGTGATTGAAATTTATCATTGCACGTAGTTCTTCATCTTATTCATAAACGCGAGTTTAAGCATGACTGAGTAAGGGTTGCGTATATACATATTATATATATATATATATATAGATATACTTAGAAGCGTCCTTCTCAAGAGAGATCGATGCCGGCAGCACAATGAACGCGTGTTCCAATGTTCCAAATGGGAACAAAATCGAAAAGAACGTATAACTTCCATTCCCTCTCCTTCTTTTCCATCCCCTTTCGCTAATAATGCTCGCGCGCAAGCGTTGCTTCGCGAGAACCGATAAAAAAGAAACATAAGTCTTCTCTCGATCACCCTTCCGTTCGTTTTTATGGATTCGAATGGAGGGTGGTTTGGGGGGTGGTTTAACGGCAGGGGATTTGGAGGGAAGGGAGGGTAGGGTAGTGTTACGTGACCAACTCGTACCCTATAGAATCCTGTCATCGATGAGATGGCAACTTGCTTAAGTGCTCGATTCATGAGGAATTGAAAGCAACCCTGACGACGAAGCTTCGAAGGATCGAGTCGTCGTAGCTGGAGATGTGTCGTACGAGAAAGACGCGTGAAACTCTCTTGTACGGACTCCTTTCGAGGGATAAAGCGTCGCCGATGCGCGCCACCCTGCCAGGAGAACATAACAGCTTGGAGCAAAGCAACCCCTTCCGGGTTACTCTCTCTGGATTTGTTTCGACTCGAGTTGCGCAGTATCACTCCCTCCCTTTCTTTCTCTTTCGTTCTATTTTTATTTTGTGCATTCTGAGGTTTATCGATTACATCATGTTCCCGTGCTCTTCTTTATTATTCATGCATGAAAGGGTAGTAGTTGAAAGTACAAGTAATAAAAGAAGAGAAAAAAAAAGGAACACGTTAATGTCAATATGATTTTAATAATATTTTATGAATTTCTATTAATATTTTAAGTAAATCAATTTGTGAATTAAATTAAGTTAAAGTACGCGTGAATTTTGAAAGACAGCAGCTGGTCGTTTACGGTTGGGTGTTCTAGCCTTTTTAAAGAAGGCAACATCTGTCGCACGGAATGAATTGTGAATTGGTTCGGGGTGGGTTCGTACACGCAAATCCGGTCGATGATGACTGTACTATAGTGTTACGTATAAGTAGGGTTGAGTCGAGTAAACGTAACCTTCGCAGGGGTTGAAATTCAGTCCCTCTAACCTCGTGTTACCCTGCTACCAAACCGCCCTCGTTTTCCAATAAATACAAAGCGTGTTAGTCTTCTCGTATAATTTTCGACACCTTCGATGAAAAATATACGTTGGATGGAATGATGGAAAGAGAATCGGTTTTGTTTGTTCTTCGAATACGTTCACTGTTTTTCTCTCACGTTCCCTTCGTTATTGGAAAATGATAAGGAAGTGATCGGTTCACCCGACGATCTTGATGATATCCTGTTCCATTTCCGGTCGAGTTTCCATCGGCTCTGACCATTCCATTACTTCGATTTATTGATTTCACGTGTATTTCTCTGTTACTCTTCCTCTTCTCTTCTTCATTCTAGGCGTTATTGTAAGCTTCATTAGAAGCTTCATCATCATGGTTTCTCACTTTCATGAACTCTCTCCCTGACAATGGAAGATGAAACCTCTAACTCCTACATACTGGCCGGTTCCGCTAACCAATCAGGAATTCCTATTCCCGATCACCGAACGCTCCAGTTTATTGGCTATCGAACATATGTCTCTTTACCAATGAAACACCTCTTCAAGTATTTATACCTCGAATAAACGAGTCTTCTTAACCTTTCATTAAGCTCTCTCGAAGATATATATATTCTTTTAACAGTTATATAAATACGCTGCTTAGAATATTTTAATCGAGTATTGTTCTTTTTTACATATTTTATTTAACACATATAACGTTGATAAACATGATATTTTATATAATTAAGCTATTGATTACGGAAATGACGTCTAGTAATAAGTTACAAATTTATTTACACTATATTTTATAGTGTAATTTGTATGATAATGATATAATTATACGAATTATGCAATAAATTTGTTTTTAAAGATTGTTCACTTACTGTTATACTTTATTTCCCTAATTTATTGCTTAATTGATACTAAAATAATGATTATTAAGTTAGAATATCTAACTAAAATAATTTGTGATATTAAACTTCTGTTAGCAAAATTGATTGATTTGAAAATAAACTGAATGTTATTTCAATGTTTTATATATTTCATATTTTGTTACTTTTATAAAATCACAATGTATTAGAGTTTGAATATATTAATTAAAAAATCAAATTAGCTTTGGCTCACACGTATACGCGTACACGTACATGTACGAGTATAAACACATCAAATGAATTTCTAATTGCAAATTAATTTCAATACGATAAGATAAAAAAAGATGATACCGAAGTTCAGATGATTATATAAGTTAGGAACAATATTTTCCCAACTGTTGTTTCTGCGTTCCTATTCAGGAGGTATCGTTCCGCGATAAACCTCCTTGTTCCCTTCATCGGTTTTCGATAGACCTTTAACGTTAGCCCGTTGCGATTTCATTCAACCCCCGAAATAAAATAAAAAAAGATAAAAACAAAAAGAACAAAAAGAGAAAAAGAAATACACGTCGAATCGAACGACCAACCGGCACATTGTGCTCTCCTTTTACCTATTTCTTTACTTTAAGACGATTAAATTCTTTCTTCTTCCATCGAACCCTATTCTTATAAATGGGTAAGACGTTTGTTATTTATTTTATGTCTTACAAATTATTTCTTATTCCCTGTTGATAATAAAAAAACGTTTCACATTCTTTTTTTTCTTTATATTCTACACGCTCATTTATATCGGCACGTTCCAGCACACTCTATTTCCCTGTTACATTACATACTTTGTTATTATATATATAAATATACATATATATATACAGGCTGTTTCAAAAGTAAGCGATCCTCAATGATCATACGTATCTTTAAAACAAAGCGGTTTTGAGAAAAATGTTTCAGACGAAAGTCATATTGTTTTTAAAGATCTATCAAACGCCTCTACTCGTTTGATCTTCGGTGAAGGGGTCTAAATTATATGAGGGTTAATATAATTTTTTTAAACGAAAAATATTATATATTTTATTATTGTGAATATTAAAATTAAGATAAAAATATTTTCGAGCGATGATTGATGAATATTTTATAATGAGAGTTGTCTGAATTAGGGTTTTAAAGATGTACTAGATATTTAAAAAATTAAACATCCCTTACACATACAAGCAAGAAGATCCGATTATTTTTTTTATTTATTTTAAAATATAAGATTAGAAATGTATAGTACGCGTAGACATTAGAATTTGTTGGTCCACCTTTATATACATATATGCATCAAATTTTTACATTATTATAATTTCATAATCTCATGTTCTTATATTTGTTAATATTTACATTAAATAATTTATTTAGTTGTTAATATATTTAATTATACTTCAGTAGTATAGAAAAATCCAATGTATATAATAAATATCATATATAATGAATTGATTATATATATGTAATACAGAAACATGGGATTAGAGATTTAGAAAGGTTCGAAGCATTCACTCGGATTAAAGATATGAAAGAGATTAAAGCGATGTAAGGAGCTGGTTCACAAACGTTACTTCGATATTAGAGAAGTATCAACATAGCAGGAGTTCTTTTTCGATAGAGTTCATCGAATTACTTAGAAGTTCGATCGTGCTTTTCTCACGTGCTTCATCAGTTTGATTAAAGGGAATTGCGAGTTCTCTGTTATGGGAGAACAGCACACACACATTGAAGACGGTAGAACGAAACTATGATATTAAAAGAAATTGGTTAGAATAAGCGAGGTACTCGAGTATTAGGAAATTAGAAGAGCACAATAAGTTATTTCTGTCATTTAACTAATCTCTTTCTACACGTTTACGAAAGGTTCACGTTGTTAATTATCGTGGTCGCAATTTTTAAGCAAATTTGATGATCAAGAGATCATTTAATAAATAAAGGTATTTTACTCGAGATAATTATTTCATGTTTTTGATAAATGTTATTTTATTTTTAAAGAATCATGCTTAATGAGATGTAATTGTCAAGAGTCATTTTTGAAGAGATACTTCTTAGGGGACGCTAATGATAAAATTTGATGAAACGACATGAAAATAGAGAGTTAGATAGAACCCACAGCCGATCGATAGTTAAACGAGATTATGGAAGGTTCTAGTATTAGTTGGTGAGTGTATATGGGTATGTCAGAATTAATTGAATACCCATTAAGGTAAGAATAATACAAAGTACAATTGTTAACAAATTAAATATCTATTAATATATTTGGACTATTAAACAATTTGGTGGGGCAAATCTCGGAAAATACGTAAAAAGAAAGATCTTCAAGTTTTAATCGTTTCTTGTGAGCATTATTTCATGCTCTCTAATCTTTTTCTTACGTTCTAATATTAAACGCTTGCTAAATACTAAAAGGTGACTATATTCATTAAATGCAATAAAGTAATTTAAAACTTTCACGAGTCAATTAAACAGTTAGTCAATGATTTTACTTATCTTCGTCTTATTCGTAGACTCCGTCTATTGACAAACCAAATCATTAATACATTTGTATTAGCCTCATCATCTAAGGGCAACTAACACAATTAAATATTCTCTAAAAATTGAATAAAAATTTTATCTCCTTCATTTATGAATAAAAAACAAAGCTACATATTAAAAAATGAACCAAAAAATAGGATAAAATATAAAAAAAATCGAAGTTGTAAATGTTAACTATTAATAAATTGCAAATAATAAATATTTTTTTTAAAGTTGCTGTTAATTATTTTTTACGACGATAAATTATATAAACAATTTTATTTCCAAAATAATTAGTATTCAAATATACTCCGTGAATAAATTGTTTGCAAATTACGTTTCGTTAATTATTCAGTTTCGTTGCTGTTCTTTTTTTCTTGTTTATCATTCCATCGTTCGTAAAACGTTAGGAATGCGATACCGATGTAAATAAATACCGAAACAGTTTACAATCCTACAGGAAAACAGAATGGGAAACGCTTCAAACGCGGAGATACGTGAAAAAGAGGAAGTAGAATTACATTTGTAAACGGAACTCAATCACTCACATGATAACCTGTTACGTTTCGTGACATTTTGTATTAAAAAAAAGTATACCACAAAGGCTCGTTAATTAAATTATTTCAATGTATTAGTAATGGAATCGATTTAACTCGGACTCAATAATTCCTCTATAAATGTCAAACGTAAAATTTGAATTAGATATATGCATGTGTAATAAAAAGTTAATGTACTAGCTAGGATTTTCATTTGTTTAATAAAACAAATCATTTAGCGATTAGACAGTAACTGATCTTTTATTAAAAAATGAAAAAGAAATAAATAAATGAATGAAACTTTATAATAAACAAAAAAAAAAGAAGAAACATTACATCACAAATTTTCAAACTGTACGAGTGATAAATTATTTGTTTTTCATATGTACAATAAAAAATATATATAAAAAGTTATATCGTTCAATAAAACAATGGAATAATAAGTAAAACAATTGCATAATAATTAAAATAAAACTAATTTATAAGAATCCTAATAAATCGAATGTGGTAAGGAGTCAATGAAAGATTTTATTATTTTTCGATGCCATAACAAAAATGAGATTGGAGAAGAATAAAAACTCCTTTCTCAACCTTGAACCTATCCAGTATACGATGACAATAACCATTTTTTGTTTACAGGATATTGGATAAGTGACAGCGCGATGTAACAGGAAGACAGGAATGTTAGGATTAATATTGAAAGGAGAAAGAATGAGATACGAAGGAACACGCGATAGGTGCATTAATTGTGATGGAACAATAGAGAAAGAGAATTTTAGTCAGGATTTTATCAGCTGAAGGAGGTTGAAGCGTGGGAGTAATATAGCTTTGCAGTTGATGTTTCAGGAGTTCAATTGAAACGATAATAACATGTATTCATATATCTTTATCTATATGCATTTTCTTTTCTTTCATTAATATACATATGCGTATCTTCCGTCTTATATAGCCAAAACAATGCAATTTCATTTTATCCATGATAACTGCTAATTATCTTATACAATTCATTTTTAACGATTAAATTTTCTTTATTCTTTCAAAAAATGTAAAAGATAATGTAAAAATAATTGTAATTTTTGACAATTAAGTCAATCTTCAATTATTTAATAAAAAAACTTGATAAAAATCTTACTTATCTCATTCGACCACTTTATTCTTATTATCAAAAAATCGTTGATAAAATTAATACTATAATCTCACTTTTTGTTATCTTGGTTTTTTTACACTATTAATGGTATATATATTTCTATATTTAATATCGAATGTGTTAAGAATATTTTTACAATTATTTATAATCAATAAAACATGATCAATGACGATAATAAAACTGAGACGAATAAATGATAATATATTAACCTTTCATTATAATATTTATTAAATATAATTTACAAAAACAGGATTGTATATCCTTACGTATACCAACACGCTCGCATACATTACGTATCTGTTGCATTTCATGAGCTCCAGATCGGAGGACATGGAATGAATAAAGGGCCTGAAGGACGATGCGTGGCTATACCAAGGCATCAGCCCCCATAGGTAGTGTTCGAAGGGCCCGAGGGATCTCTTTACGCACGCAGAAGAAGTATATGGGTTACCATTGTGAACAAGATATACATGTATACATTAGAAGGAGAGAGAAACGTGAACTAACAGATAAGAATGAGAAAGAGAACTAGACAGAAAGAGGGAGAGAAAGAGAGAGAGAGAGAGAGAGAGAGAGAGAGAGAGAGAGAGAGAGAGAGAGAGAAAGTAAGAAAGGAAGGAAGAGCAGAGAGAAAACAGGGAAACCATATGCCAAAGTAACGAACATGTGTTAGAGAAGGATTTCTCGTTCGACATGTCGACTCACGCACTATTGCACGAACGTCGGTTATCGGGGAAGCATGATTTCGACTTTATACTCCTTTAGACTCCTCCTTTACTCCTTTTTAGGCCGAGGCTGAAGCCTGACTGCGGTCCAACTGTGCAAGGAACACATAAACAAAATGTGTATCCTACAACTTCATACTAATTCCAGGTGGTGTCCATTACAGGATACGCAGAATTTACTTCTTATCTGTTATGATGTATCTCAAATGATCTTTGTTCTTCTTAATTCTTTCTTTATTTTATTTTGTTTATTACGTTTTGATTTTGATTTTTGGTTTTGATTATAATGCAACTTATTAGATTAATCTAAAATTTGTTTAAGAATACGAGATTTATGTTTTATTTGTTTATTTATAATGTCAGGTGATCCTACTTTTATTGAAATTCTATTTATTTGTATTTTATATTAAATATTCTTAAATTCTATCTAGTTTCGTAAATAAATTTATTTTTGTAAAATTTTTTCTTTGTTTGACCATTTTAAATCAGATATATCTAATATCAATTTAACTCTAATAAAATAACAAAAGGTCTCTACAATCAAATTTTTGTTGTTTACTTACTAATTTTATATACTTGATAATTATTCTAATAACTTTGAATATTTAATAGAATATATTAAGTCTATATCAGAAAGTTCGGTCTGATAATGTTATTTAATATATGGCTTCTTCTTTTTACCATTGCATTTTTATATACATATGTGCTCTTATAATTTACTGAAACAACGGTTTCTGGATGTTATATTGTTCAGTAAATATTAATAAATGTATTGAATTGTATTATTTTCTTTTAATTGAAAAGCAGACAAAACTTTTCGGTAGATCTAATATTAGCGTCCATTTTCTAAAACGATTCGTATTGTCAAACCTAACTTCTAATGTATAGTAAGCGCTACATAACTACATATACTACACATACTTACATATCGACTTGATGTCACATATGAACTCGAGAAGAAATCACGCAGTTGTCGCGTCGATATGCTCTAAATGCGCGTGTGGCACGCATATTACGTCACCATATTCACACACGCATTATTAGGGTTGCATAACATGCGTAGTGTCTTTTAGTCAATATAGCTATCACGTGTGGTTAAACGTTGTCCTCATGTATATATGTCTTTCACAGCATACGTTTTTTATGTTTCTCCCACTTTGATTTATAAAAACGATTGTTGTTAAATAACTATATTACTCTTTTCTATAAATAAATATATATTTATCTATATATTCCGCGCGTACACACTAATTTAAAAATATATGTTATAATATGAATAATAAGAAAACAAATGCAATTATAATTTTAAATAAAACGTAATAAAAAACAATATCATACCTATAAATAAATTTATTATGAGTTAGTTAAGATTTCTTTTGTTTTAATAAACAATTTGTCGTGAATTTTGATATATTTACACGCATAAATAAATGTATATGATTGAAGTATCTATTGAAACGGAAGGCCATTGAGTCGCACGCTCTTCGTGCCTTGTTAGACACGTTTGTCACGCAACGCCCGTAATAATGGCCGCTAAAATCTGTAACGTTGAACAAAGAAAAAACATGCGACTCAACAGGAGAGCACGCAAACAGAGGGGTTGACGTTTGTAGGCCTATATTTGTGTAAGTGTACGAGAGTCCGCATGTGTGTATACGTGTGCAGCTGCTTCTTCGGTCGTGACCTTGTTAAATAGGATCGTTTAATAGTCGGAGTCACATATACCCTTCGACTAACTGCAATCACGTGTATTGATTGTGTTTAGTTACGTGAGTGAAATATATAAATGTGTTATGTTCGACCAATCGGAAGAAAAAAGATTTTTATTTTACACGCAAAAGTAAAAATTATATCGAGTTTATTTTCATTTTATTTCGATCATTAATATCGTAAAATTATATGTTGTAAAAATAAATAATAATGATATGGATTTATCTTTCATTTATTTTGTTTTTAGCTGTTGTTTTATAGCAATATAATAGCAAAAATATTTGTAAATATATTTTTTAATGTTCTCGTTTTTATTTAATTTTGATCATTAGAATTATTATTATTTGGAATTATACAATCCTTTAAGATCTCTATTTTATTAGAATATTTTTGCTGTAATTTTCCATGTAGTAGTATTTCGTATTTCTCAACAGTTTTCTACTACTAATACAATGTTATAAAGAATACTAGTAAGAACGTGAATATTCTAACGTGTTCGGGTGACATTGCTGAGAATGTTGAGCAAGGTAGAAACCAGGATCACAGAAAATCGCAAGGATGCTATGATATTGACCATGATATACTATGATATGACTATGATATGACCATTATACCATACTAATCCAAACAAATAGACGAGAGACATTTGTAGTTTCAATATTTTCCTCTATTCCTGTGGTGACGAATATTTCACATTAGATAATGTATTTAAAAAAAGTTACATATTTGTTCTATTTTATATTATCTGTATTTAAGTATAAACTTTTTCTAAATATAAATGGTTACGTGATTCTAATAATTACATTACGTGTAAGTACTCAATGATAATCCATAATAATTATCGATACTTAACTTTCTTCATAATTGAATTAACAACTATTATATTTAAGTCTATGCACATGCGCGCGATTCTAACATTTCTATAGCGTATTAATATGAACTAATAACTAATAATAATAACAATTACTTATTACATCTAATTCATATTTGATCAGCTTCATTTAATTCAATTAAATATGATGTATTGGATAAATTTTGAAACCATCTAGTTTCTTTAATAGTGTATAGAGTGTAGAGTTTGGTTAGGGGTTGCTTAGAAGAAGAAAAGGATGAAAGGACGGAAGGCGTGTAGTATGCGGAGAAGAGACCAATCGTCATCTTCTCTTCTGGGATTGGTCGGTTCGCCTAGATTTGTGCGATTAGGAGGCGGATTAGAGAGAAAGCACGTTGCACAAATCAGTACTAGTTTATCCGACGGTTGTTGGTAAATCGTAGTTTAGAATCAAGCGGGAAACAGAATCGTCGAAGAGGTCGTCGAAGAGCTAAGCGAGCTTAGGGCAGCGCGGTAGAATGTCTCTAAACGCTATACCTATCTACTACTCTGTCTCGATATTCTCTGTGTGTATATATCTGTGTTTCTATGTGTCTGTTAAACGTGCCTATAGGAATGGACGACGATGCTCTCGTAGCCTTGTGTTGTTCTTACTTCAACCGGTTTTGCTGATCTTCTTTCGATTATCTTCATCAAGAATTTCAAAAGAGGTTTATTAATATTATTTTATTTTTATAACTCTTCTATATATGAATAAATTTTATGCAGGAAAGATAAATAAAAATTTGATCGAATAAAAATCCTAATCCTAGTATCAAATTAGAAGTATATAAAAAGAGACAAGAAGAAAAAAATAGAAATGAAGATGTAACTTTATCTATCTCAAATGTGTGTGTGTGTTACTATAAAGAAAGATTTTTTTCTATTCATATGATGATTTATTTTTATTTATTTCAATGATAATTGTTAATAAAAAGATTTAAATAATTTCGATTGTGTATTTTTGCAATTTGAGATGTTCCAATTAAATTAAATAAAAAAAAAAATGTACATTTGGAGGCGCCAGGTATCGATCCTGGTACCTCTCGCATGCTAAGCGAGCGCTCTACCATCTGAGCTACGCCCCCTGTTGATATGAGGGAACATTTTTTTCAAGTACACCCTGACAAATTTTATCTCGATCTTACAATAAGAGATTCACTTGTTTTTTTTTTTAATATATTATATTTATTTCAATTAAATAATTTCAGTTAAAATAATACCTCAAAATTATTAAATAATATATTTTTATATTTAATTAATTATAATTTCTAATCGTTTACACCTTCGGTTCATGTATGATATTTTTTACGTGTATAATTTTAATCATATAAAAATTACGAACAAATTATTTTATCCACACTCGTATCATGCTAAAATTTATATACTAAATTATTATAGATTAATTTTATTATTAGTATTAACGATAAGAGTGTAAATGGCTGTACTTATATACACACATTTAAGTTTATACGTGAACTATATATGTATATAGTAAAATAAGAGACGAAAGAAGAGTCAAGTAGTATTCGCACAGGGCCGCACTTCAGATATTTGAAATATCGATTCACATTTATAATCCTTACCGATTAAGAATTATTAATTACACATGTTATCACTAATATTTTATTAAACTTTTATGACATAACTTAGTTTGTGACATCGCATTAAATAAAATAATATAAAATTGCGACCAATTCGAATATGATCGTAATGTCAAATTTATTGTGAAATCAACTGATTCTAATCTTAATTGGACACGTATTTTATTGATAAGAAATCAAGTTTAAGTTGGAAATTGACTGAAGGAATGAGAGAGAAGAAGAGAGAGAGAGAGAGAGAGAGAGAGAGAGATAGAGAGAGAGGGAGATAGTGAGTAGACGGTGATAGAAGTGAAAGGGAAAGGGGCAGAGGTCCTGTCGACCTCCATAACCTCATGGAAGCCTGTTACTTCGAGCGGTCTCTTTTCCGATAATTTGCCATTCATTAACATAAGGCCTCACTCTCTTTCTTTTCTTCGTGGTTCAACCTGGATCTCTAAAAACACTTTAGATTTTTCTTTCCTTCCTTTCGGAAGTTTTCCTAATCAATTGTGAGACTCCCTTCAGTAGCTGCGGCCCTGCTTGCGGTTTGCTCTTATTTTCCGATATCGTCGGTTAACACGTTGCTTGTTCTCTTTTCAACCCTCTCATTTCCTACCCTATCGACGTTTTCTATCAATAATTCCTCTTTCTCTCTCTCTTTTCTTTTCCTTTTTTCCTCTTTTTTGTTTTTGCACAATTTACTACTATGAACACATTTAAATATTTTTTATAAAAATAAGAATAATAATGAATAATAAAAATCGATAACTTTTAACGATAATTTCGAAGAAAAGTTAAATTTACGAGTTTTTATTGCAGGTTCAGTTTAATACTATGCTAATAATATACATATAGTGTCACGTCTAATCGAGAAGATTGACATTGACCTATGTTAAAAATATTCCTGGAATTTCTTTTGCATCTTCATCGAATAGATTGGAAATGTTTAGACTTTGGTGACGCGGATCCTAGGGATAACAATTTCTTTGAATATATTTATAAAAAGAGTAGCTATTACCGCACGCTATAAATAACATCAGTTCAAAATAACTTTTATCTTTTTTCTTAGCCTGAAGTGGATCGTAACTATAACTTTGGTTACATAAAGTCTACAAAGTTAAAGAAAAAATAAACAAAAAAAAAATTAGAGGAAAGAAAAAATTAGTTTAAATTCAATCTTAAAAAAAAAGAAAATAATAGAAGTGTATTAAGTGTTATTGTCAGATTTCTAGTTATGAGTTCGTCGACATGTTACTAGGTAAAGTCGATTAAATTTATATTTGAGTGAACCAAATTGTCGAGTGCAAACTTGATCTAAATCGACTACGACGACGTTGGCGCCGCGACAGTTAATGAAGCGTCTTAAAAACCTTCATTATATTTATACATTCCGATGTTTAAACGTTAATCAACGATTTTTCAATGTTCGATACTCAATTTTCGACTCTCGATTGTTTGATTTATTAGTTCTTTGATTGCTCGATGTCATGATCACGAGAGTATACTTATTTAAATTCAATTGTAAATCTATTATTTGAAATAGTATTTCAAATAGAAGATTGTCAAATAGAAATTGTTCGAATATTATTCAACTCTGACGCCAACACGGCACGTTCGCAAAGCCGATTTTATTTATAGTAACAACCTGAATCCCATGTTCTATCTCTTACCACGTGCTTGCACGAAGAAGATCACATGAGTGGATCGAAGCCAGAGATTCTTCCGTTTATATTTTATGAATCTGACTCCTGTTACTATTAGTTTTTATTTTTTTTTTTTAACTCGATACTTATAGGTCGTTAAATTGAAAGAAATGACTACGAAATATAAGGGACTGTTGAAATAGTGGAGAAATTGGATTTATCAAAAAAACGAATTTACTTTTCGAACATCCTAATACGATGAAAACTTCGTAAGAACGTTATCACCAAAATTACTTAAAAGTTTTATCGTGATATTAACTGCTTCAGTTGTAGGAGATCCATTTCATTTGGTAGTAGGTACTGCGGAGATGAATAAATGCTTCCCCTTAATTAAGTACCTTCTATGTACGAATGAAAGGAGCTCGCGATATACATTACGACTCCGTTATTAATTCAACGATCCATGTATGACTATATATATACACATATATGTTCGTGTTTCATGTATAAAGAGTATAATATGTGTAATACACATATAGGAATAGGTTAGATAAGTTCCTATTTGTTCTCTTCTCTATCTCACCATCTTTCTCTTCCTCGTGTATGTTTTACTTAGAATACGAACTGTTTTTTCCTTGTGTACTATCTAGTCTATGTAACTCCTGATGCTTTGTTTACATTGAGAAATGTATTTGAATAGAAGTATCAACAACGTTAAATTCGTCGAAACGAAATGTGTTAGAAAAAGTGAAATGTGAATTACATTAACTTCTAAACTTACATATAATATAATGAATTTTTATGAAAAAAATGCTTTTTCCCAAACGGGATATTATCTTTTAATTATTATAAAAAGATGATATTAATAATAAAAAACTAGTGATAAAATGTACAAACATGAAAGATATGAAGAGAAGATGTTCCATAAGTATCGCCATAATATTAAAAAATCGATTTTACAAAATTAACCAGTTATATGGGATAGAATATTATTCAAATATAATTATTATTGTTAAAATTAAATATTAGTTAATTATTTTGGTTGGTAAAGAATATTTTTCTATTCTCGATAATTTTACTGTTAGTACCAGTATACTAAAAAATTGGATTTAATTGTAAGATATGAGTAACTCAATCATTTTTGCATGAATTTCTTTTTTTGTTGGCAAGTAAGATCAATAAAGAGAATGTAACTGGTAAAAAGTAAATATTTATTGTGAATTAGGCAACATAGTTATTATTATAATAAAAATATCATAGCACGCACTAATAATAGATAGACACATCTATGACGTTTAGGGTTGTAAGGAATTTGTGGAATTTGGAGTTACGTACGAAAGATACTAACATATGTAAAATGACTCAGTTATCTTAGAAATGGAGCTGAATCAAAGAAAGAAAGAAAGAAAGAAAGAAAGAAAGAAAAGAGACATACATATTCATGGAATTAGCACAATGTCACGTTCCGTTTTTAAAACACATGCTAGGAAATCTGTCTTTAGTTTAGCTTGAACAAGAAAGTCATCGATATCAAAATTATTACTCGACGAAATAAAATAAAATATAGTTTTTGCTAAATTTTCTATCGAATTTTATTAAAAAAGAATTAAAGGATATTATTGAATTATTTATTTTCTGTAATTTTTGTTGTTCTTACTTTGTTTAAAACAAATAAATTTATGTAAGGTAATTAAATTATTGACCGTTAAACGGATATGAAGACTGGCCAAATATAATTTATCTGAAAGGTTAAATTCTACAAGTAAATATTTGTTATTTATTTATTTTCTGTAATTAGTTAATTTTTTTCCTCCTCTTATTGAAACAAATCGAGTTATATAAGAGAATGTAGTTGTTGGTCATTAAAAGAATATGAAGGCTGAAAAATAGCAACAATGTCGTTGTGACAATTCATCAATAAGATCGAAGGCTGCAGGAAGAGAGGAGAGATCAGAGCGTAACCGTAGCAGAGGATGTAACATTGAACTTAACTCGGTAATAACCTCCGGTTAATGGTCAAACCAAATGTGAAGTTGAGCGTTGTAGGTTTTGAAGTATGTATTATCACTTTAAGATATCAACGTATCTACATCCTACGTGTTTTAGCATCTACGTCATAATTTACATAATTACGAAATTTCGAACTAACTTCATAATAAACTTTTAGTTCAAAGGAATTTCACTTGAAAATAATTTGAATAGTTCTATGCAACATAATGATCCATAAATACACGAGTCGTCGAGTGGTGAATGGTACATAAAATAATTTAGAATACTTGATATTCATAATTAAGAAACATCCGTATCTCTTGGCATGATGAAAGTGCAATGATGAAAGCAACTTACAAAATCATTCAATTTTTCACTTATTGCTGGTTCATATAAATGGAAATATATTTTAGTTTTTCTTTTTTTTTTAAAATACTTCCTCGTAAATAAATCCTTCTTTGATTTGTTCCCTTTCATTCTATTACTCACTCGTTACTGTATCTTCGTGTTGCACAAAAAGAAGAGAGAGGGAGAGAGAGAGAGAGAGAAAGGAAAATAAATCGTTTATGTTACCGAACGGGTTTTATCGATCACGTTTATAAACCATTTGATTTTTAGAGTCAGTTTCTTTTTTTTTCTACTTTCGTTTACGCTTGAAACGAGCCACGAATCATGAAACTTCATCAGATTGAGCACATCGACCACTTCTGTTTATTTTTCCGAGAGAGCATGAACTTCCGTTTCCGTCGATCGTGTGCCAATAAACTCAAATCTATCTACATCACCTTTTGCTTCGAAATAGAATCCTTTTTATCGATATTCACTTTAATGCATGTACAATTGTTTTCTATTTCCAACCAAATGAATTATTAACGAATAAATTTGCAATCTTTTTTTGCATATAATATTAGAAGCATTTCTAATCAACTTGTTATTAAAGTGTTAATTAACATTCATAAGTAATTGAATAAATTAATGTATGTATATTCTGAATTCATTATTTATAAACCTATTTATTTTGAATAAATAAATTTATAAGAAAACTTGCAACTTTTCTTGCAATTTTAATCAATTTGGAAACAAGATGATAATTAACAAAGATAATAAGTGAATTGAAAAATATTCTTTTTAATTTATATTAATATATTTATCTATTAATATTGAGCGAATAGATTTGTCAATAATCGCAATTATTTTTATGGGATTGATTAGCTCGTTAAAACGACGTGAAATTGACGAGAATAATGATTTAATTGTTATTATTGTACTAAAGGATGGTTTGGATAATTTGTTTGGTATAGAAACAGAAACTTCCAATCAACGAATGGAATCGTTTAATCTTTGTAATAGCTCGATATTCCATTCGCAAAGTTTTAATCAATTATTGTCTTTGACATTTAGATATATTGTCGTTTGCAGAATGGCAGATAATCATTTATCTTCTTATCTTTAAAGTTTATAGATTAATCCGTACCATAAATTTTGTCTTTTGATATTAAAATGTAAATTATCTCTTTTGTTATTGATATTAATATTACTTTTGTTATTTTCTTTTATTATTTTGTTATTATTATCGTTAATATTATTGGAAGAAGCGATCGAAAAATATTTTTAAACATGAAATATAGTAGAAAAAAGAAAAACGGTTCGTACATTCGTTTTGCTAGAAAATTTTTCGTTATTTTTTTGTTGTTTCGTTAGCATTTCTTTTTTTTAACCTTCGATAAAAAAATTTGTATTCGACGACAAACAGGGCGAAACGAAAAATTTCGTTTCTAAGTAAAAAGTACCAATGAAAAACGAAAGGGTTCGTTAATTATGAAAGATTTCAAAGCGCCTTCCTCGTTAACGCAATTTCGTTCGTCCTTCTCTCTACATTTCTTTTTATTTTCCTTTTTTTCAAATTTTATTTTTTCGTATTTTTGTAATTTCTTTATTTTTTTCTCTTTTTTTTTTCTTTTTTCATAAACACGCCAACGTGGCAGTCCACAGGAAGGTTTTAATTGGAAACTAAATTAAGCTTGGTAATAATTAATACGACGATTTACGAGGAAAAAAACATTTTTTGGATATTTTTTTGAAAATGCGTTGAGTTCTTAAGTTAATAAAAAGAAAAGAAACAACAACGAAGAAATGAAAGACAAAAATCTCTTCACTTTTTGATCGATTCGCGTGTGAAACGAATAAAAAGAGACAAACAATTGGGAATATCATTTAATTTTCTTAATTTAAAATGATATACACTTTACCGGCCGCTAGCCTATTGATAGGCTTTTTTGTCGCCTACGCTTACCGAATAAAAATTAATTATTCAGCTTTTTGTCGTCGACCGATAGCTTATTAATCGGTTGACATAGCGATGAACAATCATTATCATTACATGAACAGTAATTTGTTATTAGAATCTTTTAGAAAAATCTGAGGCTGAGCGGCTGGTCGGACGTGCGTATGCTGTTAAAAAGCGGTCGGTAAAGTATTAATATTAGATGATATATTCTATAAAACACTTACCGAAGCTACAAGCCAGTAAAATAGCTATCACTATTATCTTCATGACGATTATAACTCGTGTATAAAAATGTTTCGAAATTTTGCGGATCGATTTGATCGACTTCTTTAAATGATGATGTAAAAATTTTATAGAAAAGAACAAAAAAAAGAAAAAGAAGAAGATTAAGAAATAGAATATAATGATGAAGAAAAATTCACTTATTATAATCACTAATAACAATTAGACAAAACACCGCGATGACAAAACAGTTTTGGGAAAGGAATGATTCGATCGAAGACGTAACCTCGTGGTTGGTTGAAAATTGACGTTGATATCGTAAGCTGTAGTGGGGGAGATCAAATAATCCCATTCGATCGGCACGTGGTTCTTCGTGCACTGTCACCTTTTTCTACCCTCCGTTTATTTTATACCTGAATACAACAGTTCGACCCGACCAGCTGTGTCAGCAGGTGTCAATATTTACCTCGACCTTTCCATGAAATGAAAATCCTACTCTTTTTACATGTATATATATATATATATATATATATACAAATATAAACACACACCACATATATGTGTGCATCCACTCCTTCTTTCCTTTTTAAATTTACTTTCCCTCTTGCTTTTATCTTTTCACTTTTC
This sequence comes from Polistes canadensis, assembly GCF_001313835.1. Classification (NCBI taxonomy): domain Eukaryota; kingdom Metazoa; phylum Arthropoda; class Insecta; order Hymenoptera; family Vespidae; genus Polistes; species Polistes canadensis. The sequence goes on along the minus strand of NW_014569564.1, from coordinate 1,335,202 downwards.
GAAGGGTAGAGATTCTCGGGTTTATCAAAGATATGTTTTAATAGAGTCGAAACAAACGAACAATGTAAATTCTTGATTATTATCGTTTTTTTCTCAAGTTTGACATTTGTGCTATATTCTTCTTTAAATCAATAAAAGAACAAAAAAGCACAAATAACAGATAATCTTTTATACCTCTCTTCTTTTTTCTTTACAAAAAAAATAATGTATAGAAACATCAACTATAAAAGGGGATGAAATTTTTGGCGGGAATTTAAATAATTAAACGAACGATATTTCGATCAGAATGAAAACTTTGAATGCTAACTTCTCTCTCACCCCGACGAATATGAATAAATAATGTGCGAATAATAAAGTTCATTATTTGTGGTACTCTTAATTTAATTCTATTATTATTATTATTGTTATTAGAGGATATATCCGAAAAATAAGTCTGTCGCGAAAGACCCGAGTATGACGACTGTTTCTATTCGTTCGTTCTCTCAAGCGCGAGGACAGGGAGAAGAGTGCTACTGCTTCTTTCCCCTGCCCCTCTTCCCAACCTTCCCCATCATCATCCTCTACCTCATCCACTAACTCGTCGTCCCACTCCTCCTCCTCTTCTTCTTCTTCATCTTTTTTTCTCTCTTTTCTTTTTACCGTTCTAACCCAGTCAAACTTCTCCGACGATTTTCCTCTCTTCTCTTTTCCTCTTGTCCTCTTCGAGCTCATATGGAGGAGGATCGTTGATATTTTTGTACATACATATGAACTTAGTATACTAGAGACCAAACTCGTGAACGTTATCGTTACTTCGAGAGGTATATCAAAGAAAACGAGAATGAAAGAGAAATTAAACAGACTTTGTCTAACTTTCGTTAGTTTGAATTTGGTTCGAGTCCATTAATCAATTTAAACATTAGAAGATAAATGAAAGAAAAAAAGAAAGATAGAAAGAAAGAAAGTGTGATAGAAAAATCGTTTGATCGAAAATCAGGTGTAGTTTTTTTTCTGAGAACTCGTCGATAACCGTTTTTATCTTAATTCTTCTTGCCGACGTCCTTGTCAAAGTTAACACTGCTAATTCCTGATAAAATATGGCCTCGAGGGGATAGCTGAGAGTTTTATTAATACCTTTATTATTACAATCTACTGCAGACCGGTTATCTTCCAGATGCGTTAACATACAAATTTTTTCAACTGTGGTAGAATATTTTTTTTAATCAGATTTTTATAGATATAAAAATTGCATTTTTCATATTACTGCTATCGATATTACTCTGATTAATAATAATAATAATAATAATCATTTTTAAATATAAATATGCGAAACATATATTAAATGAAAATTATATTTGTAGAAGCTTTTAATGGCAAAATAAATTTCTATTTCTATTCAAGTCCCATAATTGTACCTGTTTTATATAAAAATATGAATTATCATAAACATCCGCGCTCGAATTATAATATAATCATTTGTGTTTGACGTCTTTCGAATATGTAAAATATTTAAATACTTTCGATTGATCTGATACAGGTAACGATAACTATATTACTATCTTTTAGAATAATGTGTATACGTACACATATGTATATGTGTATGTGTCATGCACAGAGGACAACCCTTTCTGCAATTGGTCATTAGCCCTTGTCTAATGGCACGACCATTAGGAGGATTCGGTCGATGTTCGAATCAAAGAGAGATAACTGGTAGATTCGAAAGCCATAAACGATGATGCTAATCGCTCGGCGAGCCGTTAGTAATTAACCTCGTCCTCCGTTTCACATTGCATTACTCGATTAAATCCTATTGTGAGTTATATTCTAATTTCTCGTTTGCCACGAAACTAAAAATATTACTCGTTTAATTGGATTTACTTAAATTCTTCAAGACTACCATGATTTTATTCATAAATATACAAATGAATACCTAAATCATTTATCCTATGTAAAATAACGTTCATTCTTTTAACTAGTAAAATTATCAAGAATTTCGAAAAATAAATATTAACAGTTTCCGATCAAATTTATCGAAACATGAACTTCAATAAATTCTATCTCTTTCTCTCTTTCTTGTATTTTTATTTATTTATTATTTTTCTTGTTAACGAGTTTCGATCAATCATTTAATGTAACATGTAAATAGTAAAAAGAATAAAAAAAATATCGAACGATAGATTAATATTTTTTTATGACTTTATCGTAAAAATACGATGATGTTTGCAATATTTATTTTCAAGCTATCTTCCCATCGTAGCAGAATCAACGTATATGTATATTCTATCTCTTTCTCTGCACAGTTGCTATGGGATTTGTTAACGATAGGCTCACGGTAACGATTTTGAACGAGAAGTTGCCTCAGGGATTTTACTCTTTGACTCTGGACTTTACGTGAGTTTCTCTATCAATATTGAACTAGAACGATATTAATTACTTCGCTTTATAATGTCCACTCTAGCGAATACTAACAACACGTCTTTACACTAAACTCGTATTTATATATATTTATCCGATGATAATGATGACGACTTATTGTTGATTTTGTTAAAGGATTGATAACAAAATTCTAAATTAATTTCAAAATACCAATTATTTTTTTCTGAAACTGTATAAGCAAAAATAATTTGCTTATAAAGATTCAGATTGTCACGAGCTTAGGTTTTAATTTTACAATTTAATTTACATTGTAATTTTTCGCCTACCTTGTTATTTGGATATTTCTTACAAGTATTATCCAACGTAGTCGCTGTAAACGATGTTCTGATATGCGATAGAATATTCAGTATTCGAATTAACAGGAAGACACAACTTTACGGATGACAAAATTTTCGTATATTAGAATACTAACAATTTTTGTTGCATTTTGATAATTTTTTAGCTAACAGAGTATTCCTTTTTTCATTTCAACACTTGATACTACACGTTTCCTTTCCGATGATATTACATGTGAGTTTTAAATGCGTATGATATCAATTTCATACTAGATCAATAAGATAGATATAATATTGTACTTATGAAGCAGAGCTTTTCAAACTTTTTCACTTAGTGACCTTCCTTATTTACTTCCAAATATTTTCACGACCCTAAATATAGACTTTATGTTATCTTCTTTCATTATCATAAATTCGCAGACATATTATATATATATATATAAGTGTAGTGTTATTAATCTGATTTATAAATTTAAAAAAAAAATCTTTGAGAAGCCTAAAATGAAGGATATACTACGTTTGGATTATTTGGTTTGATAGTAGATTATACAACCAGGAAAGGGTATAGGCAGTGTTAATGTACTAGATTTTCGGATACTGAAGATTCTACTGTATATATAATTGGTGGTTTGGTGTTGATCTAATATCATAAGATTATTATCAATATTTATTTATTTATTTCACTGATCAAGTAATAATCACATAAAGCTGATAAAGTAAAATCCCGTTTCTTTTTTTCCTTTTTTCTTTCGTTTTCGGTAAATCGAGTTGTTTGTGTTTTGTAATGTTATATTTACAAGTATATAGCTCTTTTCCATTTGACGAAAGTTCTTTTACAATATTGTGTTTTTCCTTAAACGTTAAATGTATGTATATATACATAAATATATGTATATTATATATTATATATTATAATATTTATATATACATGTATATATAAATTATACATGTATGTNACGACTCTCACCAATTCTTTTCGAGCGCCAATTGTAGAAGATAACACGTACGTTACATGTATATATATATATATATATATATATATATATATATAAATACATACATGTATAATTTATATATACATGTATATATAAATTATACATGTATGTATTTATATATATATATATATATATATATATATATATATACATGTAACGTACGTGTTATCTTCTACAATTGGCGCTCGAAAAGAATTGGTGAGAGTCGTGTAGAAAATATCGAGTTTTCTTCAATGATTCTCAGAGTCAATTCAATTATCAATCATATTCAAATATTTATAAATGATTTAGTTGAGCTAGAGTTGAGCGCGAATTATTGAAACGCATTTTTATTCTTTTTTCTTGTATTTTCTTCCGGCGTAAGAAAATGATTATTGTACCCAAAACCCCGTGTGTAATAAAATTTTCTCCAGAAAAAAAAAAAATATATATATAAAAAAAGAAAGGAAAAGAATAATAATTACACAAAAAACGAAACAAAATACTCTAGTTAACAATAAATTATTAAATATCTATTCACAGGTGGTATGTATAGGCTAATCGTTATTACTATCAACGTTTTAACGTAATCCTCTTTCTTTCTTTTTTATATTTCTCTCGTGCTGCTTTATCATTAATCAGCTACTAACGTCATTTACGACTATCATTAGATAAGACACACGTACGCACGTAATTACCCACACACGTACAGCACCAGGACTTTTTCTAATTTACGGCACTTTTGCTTGTTTTCTTTATCTATCTTTCTATTTATTTTTGTTTTTTAAATGAATACGAATCTTATTTGGAAGCACGATGACGATTACAACGACGACGACCGATATAATATAAATGATAAATGAGATTTTATTATAAATATTAGTCTCTCTTTTTATCTACGGCAGCGAGGTAACTTAACGTCATCCTGCTTCCAAAAATCTCGTTTACGTCGTCTTTAATGACACTTTTATATTATATTATATTTTATTTTTTCTTCATTTTCTTCGTCTTCTTCTTCCTTTTTTCGGCCGTTTGTGTTTTATTTTATATATTTTATTTCTTTTTTGAAATTTCGTCCTTTCATGCACAGCAGTGAGTATTTTTCGTGGATATGCGCATGAGTATGTATCCGGAGTCACATGAAATAACGTTTGCAAAACCTTAGATTTTTTGTGTTTTCAAACGTCATTCCAATGTAAAAAGCTACAAGTTATAATCCGTGTTTTGTATGTGTAATTACATTAAGTAACTTTTCGGCCGTTTTAATTGATTGTATCGAAGTTTCAATCGCCTAAGAATATTTCTTTCTTTTTTTTTTTCTTTTTTTTTCTCCGTTTCTTCGTCGCCATACACACACATATATATAATATATAAATTCTAAGTCAGCGAAGACACGTCGTGAAGCTCGAAGATAATACAAAAGAAAACAAAAATATTCAACAACAACAACAAGAAGTAAGCAGAACCGAAACAAAAAGAAAAGATGGATTTGAGTATATAGAATTAAAAATCTTGATTTGATCGATTTGAAAAATTATATACTCGATCACGCTTGAAATGTTCACTAAATGACGTTAATTAATTTTAATAGTTTTATTAGCTTCAACGTACGCGCGCGTTTCAACTTGCTGTAATTCTTTTTTCTCCCTCTTTTTCTTCTTTTTTTCTTCCAATATTTCTTTCGTTGCAAATACTATACACAACAAATAGCGCATTTTTAATCTACGATAGATTAACTAACATTATAACATTTCGGTGTACAGAATAATGACTTTCTTATTTCATTTTCATTTGTTTGTTTGTTTTTCTGTGTTTTTACCTTCATTTTGTTTTTTCTTTTTTTTGTTTTGTTTATATCTTTATATATACACCTATATTTGTATTACAACGCAACACTATTTGTCGTCGCTAATTATTATCGTTTTTAAACGTGCTACGATTTTTTCTGCTTCTGCATTTCATTAATTTGTTTATTCTTTTTTTTTTCTTAGTTTTCTTTTTTCTTCTTCTTCTCCTCTTTTTTCTTAGTTATTTGTAGGGTGTTTTCTCATTCATTTACGTTTTTACTTAATTTCGTGTCTTGTTTCACACTCGCACTTCAAAAGCAAACAACATAGCAACAGGCACACATTTATTCACTCTCTATCTTTCTCTCTTTCTTTTTTTCTCTCTGATTTTTTCTATCTTTCTTTCTCTTTTAATTTGATTTCATAGAAAAAAAAAATCTGAAAGAAGATAAGAAAGTTATTATATACGGCATCCACACAGTAGAGTCCTTAGAAAAATGGAGGGGAGAGAATCTTATGCGAGAGGATACGAGGTATGACCATGAACTCTGTTGATTCGGATATTATTATTATTATTATCATTATCATTATTATTATATTTATTTTAATATTATTCTTATTCTTATTAATATTGTTATTATTATTATTATTTTTCTTCTTATTATTATTCTTATTATTATTAATTATTATTATTATTAATATTATCAAAAAACGGAGATTAAAAAATGTGATTTCCAATGATAGAAAAACGTACGAAGTGTGACATTTGCTATCTAGTTTTGATTGGCTGACAATTTAACTTTATTTTTCTTTCTCATTTACTCTTTTTTTAATATTTCTCCTTCCCTTTTTTCTTGCTTTTAGGTCTTTTTATAAATAGTTAAATCCGTTCACAGTTTGCTCGCAATTAAATGATTTTTTCTTTTTAAAGAAAAAATATTCAAATTATTATTATTTTTTGTTTGTTCGTATTAAATTTTACGTATGCGTGTTAAATAATTTTAACCACAAAGAACAAGATCGTGCCGAATAGAAATTCCGATTTATTGAAACACAATCGGAATCAGTACTTTTAAATATTCGAAAAGTTGGATGATATTTGAAAAATAAATTGATTTTTATTGTGCGCGAGAATTAAAACATATTTAATATACGATGATATTTATATACGTATATAAATATGTATTAAGTTATTCGCGATTTCGTCAATCTATTCGAATATTCTCAAGTAATTATTGTTAATTTTGTTGTTATATCACTGAACATACACTTCGTGTAATCATAGAAAATATATAGCAACGATACTTTGTTGTAATCTAAAACGATTTCGATTTACAGTTATTATTTGTTTTCCTTTATTCTTACCTTTATTTTATATTTTTCTGTCAATTATTAAAAAGACAAATAAAAAACACGTGTTCGTCTATCTGTCTCTATCTCGAATAATTATCCTACCATTCTCTCCCTCTCTTTCTGTCATTTTCTCACAGTCATTCAATCCTCCCACATGTTTCCTATATGCTATTTACAAACGCGACTATTTTTTTTGTTTAACTAACGTTCGCCTTGTTTTTAATTTTCTTTTTTCTCTTTCTCTCTCGCTCTCATACATACACCATCAACAATCTTTCTTTCTCGCTTTCGTTCTTCCATTTAGCTAAAATATTTGTGAATTATTTTATATGTATATTTAATAATATTCAGTGTTTGTGTAAGTGTGTATGTGTATAATTCGCACTTCTCTATCTCTTTCTTTCTCTCTCTCTCTCTCTCTCTCTCTCTCTCTCTCTCTCTCTCTCTCT
>NW_014569564.1:1326483-1327942 GCF_001313835.1 Polistes canadensis | reverse complement strand
TCTCTCTCTCTCTCTCTCTCTCTCTCTCTCTCTTTCTCTCTCTCTCTCTCTCTCTCTTTCTCTCTCGTTGTTAGAACTATGATCGATCACATGAACATTTTCATTTCGAAAGCAGAAAGACGAGTTTCTTTGATCGTTGAATCAAATCTCTCCCTTTCTCTTTCTTTTTTTCTTCTGCATTTTATATTTTATTGCAGATTCATTTTGATCGGTCCGTCATCTTCGTTGAATGAGCCGAGATCCGAGTTTATAAGGGGGGAGATGGCCGATAGAGAGGATTTCCTCTTATGGGAAGTACGTGAGCTTCTGAATTGAACACCCAATCGTTTAGATTAATGAGATCGTCGTCGCTGAATAAAAGGTAGAGATACTGCAACAGATAAACAGACAAATAATTAAGACAAATTAATACAAAAAAAAAATATAAATCAATTTTTTTTTTTATAACAATTTATTTTTATCCTATCAAATGTAATCCATGATTAAAAATAAAAAAAAGGAAATGTTACACAAACGAAGGGTCGTAAATTTTTGTATAAAATAAAATTATAACAAAGGTACCAATATTATAGAACATCAATTTTTTATTCGATTTTGTATAGAAATGTTGGTGATATTTTACTACGTGAAAGAGATTAGCGTTTAATATAAGAGATCATTGTAATCGCGCAAGTTATTTTGTACGAGTATTAAGTTATCATATTTATAATTTTGATACATTTTTGTAATATTTTTAGACAAAAAATGTTTATCCTACTATTGATAAAAAATAAATATTGTATTTACTCTTTGAACAAATTGAAAAATTATTTAATTGAATCGTAAGTAGAACGATTTCGTTCTCGGTGAGTTTAAAAGTTTTTTAAGAGTTATTTTAGCTTATCTCGAATATGTGACATATAAATTATGCATATGAAGGCTTTCAAAATATTACGAACGTCATCTTCAGCTGTTACCGATTATGATTGACTTTTACCGGCAGCCGGTTCGGAAATGTTTATAAGAAAAGAGAGAAAAAAAAAATTAGCAGAAAAGTAAAAACGGCTATAAGTTGGTCCTTATATCGACGTTTAATCTTTAAACGAAGTATTAGGGCAAACAAGTGGTCTCCATTTGCACGACTTTTTCTTTCTATCTTTCTTTCTCTTTCTCTTTCTCTTTTGTAATTCCTCTTTTATCAAATTTCTTTTCTAACTTCGTACTATCTTGATCGTAAAACCGAAAGAAATTTCGAATCGAGTTATCGTTTTATCGGTCTATAAAATTTGTACAACTTTAAATAAACAACTTTGAAAAGTCAGAAAAAGGAGAGAGAGAGAGAGAGAGAGAGAGAGAGAGAGAGAGAGAGAGAGAGAGAGAGAGAGAATATTATAAAAATTACGTTATAAGAATTTTTCAAATAAAAAATTATTTGCGTAAAGTTTTTATTCATTTACTTGAAATTAAAAGATAAAAAATG
>NW_014569564.1:1317083-1326393 GCF_001313835.1 Polistes canadensis | reverse complement strand
AGAGAGAGAGAGAGAGAGAGAGAGAGAGAGAGAGAGAGAGAGAGAGAGAAATAGAGAGGAAATATTATAAAAATTACGTTATAAGAATTTTTCAAATAAAAAATTATTTGCGTAAAGTTTTTATTCATTTACTTGAAATTAAAAGATAAAAAATGTATATTCGTCTTTTAATTTATGAACGATAAAAATAATGAAAAGTTCAATAATGAGAGAATCGCCGAGTACAAATAAAAATGATAATTGAACGTATTGCATTGATTTGAATTGATTGTAAATAAATAATAAGTGATAAGTTGATTTTGGTAATAAATTTACCTTTAACGTTTCAGCGAAGAAGTAACTTTGTTGAACGTCATCTTTGGGAGAGTTGGCTAAGTAAACATTGTGAAGTCCTGTGAATCCTCCTGGGACTCGACAATGTTTTTCTAATGCTTGAACGGCTTCCCATCCCCATTCACGATACTTTGGATCTTTTGTCAATCGCCACATAACGAAATATGATTCGAACGTCTGAAAACGATGAAACGATGACAAAGGTTTGCAAGAGCCACACAACATTTTATTTTGATAACACGCGTCGAGTGTTTACCGAATTTCAAAAGTTCGATCGGATGTTTAGAAAACTTTAATTATTTTTACTTCCTCGAAAGGAGGAGAAGAATGATCGATAAAAAAAAAAGTAATAAAAAGTAAAATTCGATGGGGCTGACATATTTTTGTTTGTATTTTATTGTAAAAAAAAAGAAAGAAATGTATTCACCTCAGGTCGTAGAATATAATATTTTTCGCCAGTCTTCAAACTCCTCGCCTCGTTCCCTTCGATAAAATGAAAAGCTTCTGGACCAAGTTTCGTCACACTTCTGTCGTAGGATTCGTGACAGGTGTTGGTCAAGCCTGCGGCTATGCCCATGTACTTATCCGACACCTCGTTCTCTAACGTTTTTGCTCCCAATGCGAACATGCCACCTGTCGAGTATAATATAGTTTTCTTAAGTATATATATATATACCTATATATATATATATATATATAAGAAGGTTAGGAATAAAAGGAATAAAAATTCCAATTAAATTCAACTCACCGGCAAAACAAGCTAAGTGACCCATTTTGTGTTCAGGTCTGTCATATTTCAAATCCGATACATAAAGTAGTTTACCAGGTGATGTCTTGATCATGTGTTCGCTTATAGCAGCGATTGCCTCGTCGTACATTTCACGAGCTTCTGTGTCGGCTTTTCCTGATTGGATCCAAGCTTTTAAAAGATACTCGTAGAAACTGTCACCTAATCCTCCTAGCGACATGTGATCTGAAATTACATATTATTAAATAAATGTTCATTTTGATAAGACCAATTTTATTAAAATTTATATTACGAGGGTGCAATTTTTTATCTCATTCTTTTTCTATGCACGTATAAATGTATATTCCTTCTATTCTTTAAAAGATATCAAATATATCATGAATGGATCACACAAGATTCGATGTTCAAACCATTTGAATCGTTTTATAGAAAGCATGAGATTCCATTTCCAAAGAAAGCCATGTCCTTTCTTTTCCTACCTACGAGTGATCGAAATTTGCATTTATAGAAGTACCCATAACATTACTTTTTATATGCTCCATCAACGGCTATGGGTAATTCAACAGAATCCTCTAACTTTACTTCCTTTGTTTTGTGTTTCTATTTTCCATATAGGCGAAAATTCGTTAAAGAACATTCAAAGTAAGTTATAAAATCAAAAAGTAATTTGTATCACTTTTCTTGATTAAATTTCTTGTTTTCCTACCTTTTGGACAATAAAACGAATTTTTCTAATTACATAGAATGTTCTGTAACTGGTGGTAAAAACAACCATGGAGGACTCTGTACAAAAAACCAATCGATCGAAATTATTTAAACATAGTTTTCCACACTGTGTTAGGCTCAAAACTTTTCATTCTATATATTATACTTATTGTTAACTGAGATCCATACAATGCTATATTATAATTCGAATTATTAATTAATAGTTCATAACACGATTTAATAATTTATAATTGAATGTTACAATTGACAATATAATGTTATAGTCATATATCGAGGAATAAAAATAAAATGTAAAAATAAAAATAAACAGGAAAAGAGATTATTCTCGTTAGAAAAACGATACTTAACATAAGATTCGCGTATCGTTGAATACAAATTTCGAATGGATGGTGAATTTTGTAATCAAGAATTTATGCTAAATAAAATTCCAATTAAATATTTGATTATTCTCGGTTTCAAAATTTATCAGATATGAACGAATTTCCCATAGATTGGAAAAAAATAAAATAATAGATAAATAATTAATCTTATTAAGTTTTATATTTCTCGAATAACATATGCGACGAGTCATACGTGAATCATCAAAGGAAAGAAGAAACGTTTCCGAAACTCGTAGAAGTAGTCGTTTTCAAGCGGCCGAGTAACGAATTCAAATGAAATTCTCAGAGCGTGGTTGTGAAAAATGTACGATGGTTTGGAAAAAAGCCAAAGTCGAATACAACTTTGCTAACCACTAAAGACGTTTCCTTTCCTTTTACCGCGGAAGTAAATTTCTTTTTTTATCTACACAAATGTGGCTACAAATTTTGAATACTTCATTTTAAAAAGAAAAGAAAACAAGAGAAAAGGAATAGGAAATGAAGAAAGACAAATGGATGTTTCATTTTGATAACGCGAAATAATTCATTCTTCGAGAGAATAATTATTCATAGTATCGTTAATAAAATCACATGTCGTCTTTCGAAAGAAAAATCGAGATATGGCGGTGGTGGTGCACCACATAAGCCGTATACTCAAAGTAAACGTCTACGAAAAAGAAGTAAAAGAAAAAAAAAGGTCTTTTAAGAATGATCTATGTAGGTTTGAGAAGATCGTTCAAGCCGACGTACGATGTTACCAAAGTAGCAAGAAAAATAGGAATCCTTCTTCTTCGGTGAATAGGAATGAAAAAGAAGAGAGGTACTTTTGATAAATGTGATATTCAACTTCTTCGAAATGTGATGTCATGTTTGAACTAACGTCAAGAGTTGCAAAGAAAATACAAAAAGAGAAAAAAGAAAAACAAAATTATTACAATTCTTTTCACGAATGTTCGTTGAACAATGAAAAATGACAAAAAAACTATGGACTTTTTATGTTCACGAATTTCAAAATAAAACGTAAAAAAAAGAACAGTTGATGTGTTTTTGCTTCAACTTGTGATGTCACGTTTGAAGTAACGTGAACTGTTAAAAAAGGTAGAGTTAAAGTGAAATTATTAAAATTCTTTTCGCGAACGTTTTGTGAAAAATTGAAAATGCACAAAAATCGACTTCATATGGTTATAAATGAAGGGACGATCGTAATAAATAAAATAAAATAAAATAAAATAAAGTATTGCCATAGAGAAATAAGACAAGGATAGTAAAGTTTTTGATAGTAAACTTACGTTGACCCCATTTTCCAGTTCTCGGATGAATGTAATTTGGATAGAGACCCTTCGGCTTTTCGAGGTTTTTCAGCACCTTCCTCACGTTCTCGACTTTGGTCTTGAAGATGGGATTCCCGGTAATGTCACTCAGGTAAGTGAATTCCAAATGCATCGTTCCGATCTCCGACAAAATGCTGCATCCACTACTTGCCCAACCATAATTCTTACTAGCCTATAAAATAAATATACTTTATTTAATGAACCATACGCGAGACAACTGAAAGGTTATTTAAGAAAACTTATTACACAAAGTTAACAAGGAAAAGAAAAAAAAAAAAAGAGAAAAGTAATCAGAAAGAAGGAAAATTAGTGGAACAACCCCTTCGAAAACACGAAAATGTGAAGGAGGTAAGAAAGGGACCGACCTTATCGACACTTACTCTTTCAACCCTTTTCTTCCCAATTCTCCTCGCCCTTTGGGCATCATCATTATCCGTTCTAATTAAGAATTTGCATATTAATCGCGAGCCGGCACTTCGGAGGACGTGACTTGACGAAAATCGTTTCAATTAAACTGCCCGTACCACGTAAGAAAAAAGAAAGGCCAATGGTATCGATGGTGTTGGTTGTTCAGGGCAGAATCTTTCGCGAACTCACCAAGATTTTTTGCGATTCTAAACCGAGCGTGCGCGCCGCGCATAAAGAAAAGAAGAAAGAGAGAGAGAGAGAGAGAGAGAGAGAGAGGGAAAGAGAGAGAAAATAGAGAAAGAAAAGGGTAGAGAGTTCTTTTGTCCTCACCGAAACGAGATCACCGAGGCGTTCTCTGATTTATCAATTAAGTTAACCCGATTTTATAACGGCTCGTTCTTTTCTTATTATCTTTCATCGTTTGTGAGATACGAATCAATTTTTATATACACTTTTTATCATTACTAAATATAATAATAAAAGTAATAATAAAGATTTGTAATAATAAAAATTTATAAAAAATTAATACAATAACAATAATTTACTATATAATTATGATTGAAAAGAAATGATCGTTAAAATTAGTTAATCTTTTATTTAATTCACTCATTTGTGTAATGTAAATTAGTGAGTAAGAAGTATAAGAAAAAAAAAGAAGAAGAAGAAGAAGAAGAAAAAGAAGAAGAAAAAGAAGAAGAAGAAGAAGAGGATAAAAGGGAAGCGAATAACCAAAAATAATAGATAATGCGAATTAGGGTGTAAATTCAGGATGGGGAACGTGACGGGCAAAGAAAATTACGCGGCAGATTTGGCAGGGGTCTTAGTGGATACCAAAACGAAAAGCGTTACTTACACCGGTGTGGAGGTTGATGAGGGAATGAGGAATTCCGGTATCCGTTTGGAAGGCTGGTAACATCCGTTCACCGAGCTGGGCTGCCTTATCCCGGAACATTACGTCTCCCGTGAGAGCGTAACAAGCCAAAAGACTTCCCATAAAACGAATGTTCGTCTCGAATAACGATATCTCTGAGTTCTGGAAAAAGAAAAAAACAAATCAGATTATATTTCAGATTAGATATTAAGAAAAAAGAAAAGAAAAAGAAAAAGAAAAACAGAAAAGAAGTATTCAAGATTAATTAACGATTGAACACATTCATGTAAGCGAATATCTTCTAACCGTACGTATGCGAATACAACTAATAATCGAATTTGAAAATAAAAAAAAATTAAAAGAGAGTTAGTAAATCGAGACAAAATAGTTATTTTTTAAATAATTAGACTTCTTAATTAATTAATTAATTAATTAATTATCGATTTTCTTTGATGTAAAACTTCAAATAGAAAGTTAAACGTTAAAAATAATTCGAAAGTGACTTTAAATCGATGAAACGATGATCGACTATGAAGTTTCTTAACAAGTAAGAATAAAGAGAAGGGATGTACTTTCTAAGAGAAAGAGAAAGAGAGAAATGAAAAAGTAAAACAAGAAGAAAAAGGTCGATTAGATTTGCTCCCGAAAGAAAACTTTATCGGCTCGCTAGTTGGCACGCTCTGCAAACTGGCGAAGCGGTCTGCCCTTTGTGGTCTTGCAATCACGTTAATAGGGTGCTTTCCTTGAAAGTATCAAGGCTGTGCTACTAATCGTGCTCAAGTACCGCTTATTATTTTGATATCGTTTCTTTTTTATTTACTCTTTTTTCTTTAACCTTTTTCGTTTTCATTTTTAATTATTTTTAACGTTAATCTTTCTTTCCTTCATATTTTTATTTTTTTTTTTATTTTTTAAGTACTCGTACACGTCCTTTGATTATTATTATCGTTACTCTTATTATTATTATTATTATTATTATTACTATTAGAATTATAATAGTAAATGTTTGTATTAAATATATTAAAAGTACCATGTTAATTTGTTACTTAACTACTTGGATATATAATTGGAGTAGTTTAACGAAAAGAGTTACTGAGTACGGTTAACGAGTACAATAAATTTCTTCTTTTATTTTATCTATCTATCATTCCATCTATTTATTTCTCGATCTATCTATTTATATATATATATCTATCCTTTTCCATCTTCTCTCACCTTTAGTATTCTCTTCGTTAAGTATGCGTTTATAGTGCATTGTTTTACGACGGGGCTCTTCCTTCCCTCATTTGCTCATTAGTCAACGACGTTTCTCTCTCGCGTGAAAATTATTCTACTCCCTGTTTTCCAGCCTCTTTCTCTTCGAGTTTTAATATTAATCGCGAAGAGAAGAGCCAAGACTTTTATCGCTTTTCTTAATTAATTTTGGTTATCCGCGTTACTTGATTTTCTTACTCGTTTTCTCTTCAAAATCTTATATTTATGTCTCTTTCTTACTTTTTTTTTTTTTATCTTCCTAATCGTTTCATCACAATTTATTTCTATCTAGTATTTAATTCGATAAGAATTCATTCCATTAGTATCTAATTGCCATAATTAATAATATACTTCTATAGAAACTATTAACAAGTAACAAGTAGTTGTTGACAAATTCGTTTATTTCGTTTATTTTTTATTCGTATTTTTTCTTTTTTCGAAACACAAAAAACAATTATTAGTAAACGTTATCGTATTTATAATCAATATAACTGAAATTAGGTTATAATTTATTATATATATATATTTTTTTAGTCTAACATAAGTCCGATCTTTTTTAACCTGATCATGGACGAAATAATCAAGTAGGTGAAAACAGCTGGAGAAAGAGTTAAGCTCGGAGAAGAAAATATAAAAAATAATATGTTACGCCGATGATGCAGTCATCATATTAGAAGATGAAGACGATCTGCAAAGGATGTTATACAAATTCGAAAAAACGGCAGGAAAGCTTAATATGACTATTTCGGTACAGAAGACCAAATCACTCACCATCCCTAAGGAGTCCAGACGATGCAAGTTAGCATTATTATACAACCAAGTGATACGATTTAAATATCTTGGTTCGATCATTACGAGGGACAGAAATCTAGAAGAATCTAAGAGACCAAACAACCAAAGCCTCCATAATCTCTGGATACCTCAGAGATATCATATGGAGAAACAAACATATGAGTATCAAAAGCAAGACACGAATATACAAAACTTATATCAGACCGATAATGACCTACGCGGCAGAGACAAGGACAGAATCCACGATAACAAAACGTATTCTGAGAATTACAGAATAAAACTCACAGAACAGAATTCACTAAGACCCAAGACGTGGTAAGGTGGATAAGAAGGATGAGAAGAGAGTGGTGAGACAATGTAGACAGGATGGACGACAGTAGGCTGCCGAAAGTGGCAAAAACAGGAAAAATATGGACAACGAGACCACCTGGAAGACCTCTAAAACGATGGCATGAAACCTGGACATTATCGTCGCAGGAACAACAAACGCCCTGAAAAGAACTATATAGCTAAAATATAACATTTTAATAAAAAGAAGAAGAAAAGAAGAAGAAGAAGTTTTTTGTAGGCAATTAAAACATTTCTTACAAGTAGTTGAATAAATTTTACTTTGCTAACGTTTATTAAAAGTAGGATTTAGTTTATTGATCGGTTGATTAAAAAATTGGCTCTACCTGCTTAAACGTTATTGTTCAACATTACATTTTTTCTTTCTTTCTTATTTTGTTAGTTTTAATAATATTATATGAACACAAAATTTTAATTAACTTTATAGATAAAAACTGTTTGATTTCATTGAATCAATTTAGTGTATAATAATTGAATGATTTAAGCCCTTTGATAATTACTAAATGCGTATATATACGTCCTGCCATAGTCATCAATATCTACGAAAGACGTTTATTTACGCTCTCTCTCTCTCTCTCTCTCTTTCTTTCTCTCTCTCTCTCTCTCTCTCTCTCTCTCTCTCTCTCTCTCTCTCTCTNCTCTCTCTCTCTCTCTCTCTCTCTCTCTCTCTCTCTCTCTCTCTCTCTCTCTCTCTCTTATTCAGTAATGTATACGAAAAGCGTAGATATATGGCTAATAAAATTTGTGATTGAAAAGCATTTTTCAGTCTCGTTGATATCGATGGTTCTGAGTTTGAATGCGCCGCAGTTAAAGGGTTAAAACATGCTCTCAACGTAAGGTTGAAAGCAACGTCATTAAAACGACACGACGAGTTGACGACGATGAAGGGTCCTTTAACCATCGGATTTCTTTCCAGTTCCTCGTTAAAGTCGACCTATGGTTTCTAGATGTTACGCTTATGTCGTTCGAGGGGACCCCTTTTTTAAAACATATGTGATATTTTCTTTTTATCCCTATCAGTTTACTTTTTCTCTTAACAACTTTTTTTTCTATTTTTCCTAATAAGTTTCGTTAATCGTCCAACCTTGCAATTTATTCAATTAAATAATAAAAAATAATCAAAATTATATAAAAAAAAAGACAGACGTGCCGGAAATTACTCTCGAGAAGATTATCTTTTAAAATTCTGTAAAGTATCTTCTCTTTGTTTTTTTTTTTGGATAATAAAAAGACCACCAAGGAAGGGCCTTTTTTCTTAAAGGTTTTACGAATATCCTAGTGTTAATTGCAATGCAACACGTGTGTCGATCGAAGCTGTCGCTGCTAAAACGAGCGACAAGCTGGCCGTAAATAAACATCAAGGACGATGAGCACGGGTGCAAATTAGAGGTAAGCGTGATAATGTAGCGAATCGGGTCATCGATCTCATGTCCAGACCACGACCGGCCCGTATCGGAACGTTTGTTTAAACTCACACGTCCGAAATTGCTTGCGAAATACTAACTATTTCAAGTTCTTTTTTTTCTTTTTATAAACGAGTCAATCATTTTATTATACATAAGTCTATGCAACACAATACGCATATATATTTTCTTTTATTTTTATTTACTTGATTATTTTTACAATGACGCGGCGGAATTTGTTAATTTGTTTGTTTTAAATATCAACAAAAGAAAAATGTAATTTTTTGTTCTTTTTATTTACTTGAAATTTGTATTGTTTATCGCATTGTTTGATTTGTGCGTTATACGTGACAATTGTTTTTTTTTTAAATTATTTTTATCGATGAGTATATCGAAAATCTTGGATAATTGTTTTTCTGAATTATTTTTTTTCTTTTTCGAGACGATACAACATTTTTCTTTTGCCAATTCGAAATAATTTTAATAAATTATTGTATTGTACTATATATGTGCGTATTAGTATAATTTTTAAATAATTCTCATTTATTTTTCCAAGATAGTTTACGTTACCCTCAGCTAGAGTTTTTCTTCTACGAAGAAATATTTAAAATGTACATGTACTACGATAAATGTTTAGAGAAGATATTCCACGAGATCTGTTTTCCGTAATACGCTTCGATGATTTTCGTAACGATCACTTCAACTATTCCTCGACATAGAGAGAGAGAGAGAGAGAG